>NW_003315277.1:0-34846 GCF_000151505.1 Trichophyton verrucosum HKI 0517 | reverse complement strand
AAATATATCCGCGTGTGGTCACGTAAAAAAAAAAAAAAAAATACACAGATACATTAAAGAAAAAAAAGGGGAGGGAAGAGGAAGGATGTGGCTGCCTGCCGATGTTTTGGCCACAAGCCCAAGATAACAGGGCGTAGAAAGTTTCCAGAAGAAGGGATATCCTGCAGCAGCAGCAGCAGCAGCAGCAGAAAGCCAGCAAGCCCATGGAATGAAGACATACCAACACTACAAGCAACCTTAAAACTAGTTGTAAGAATAACTCCGACTTGCCGGTGCTCGTTAATATGGGAGTGGTAATGTAAGTTACCTAAATATATCGTTCGTAACCCAGAGAAGATGATTCTCATACGGAGTAGACTCCCTAACTAATCATGCCAGCTTAAGTTATAGAACAGACTTGGCACATCGGATAAAACCGCTTGCGGCATGGCTGCCAGAAGGAAAGAGACGAGAGAAGAAGAGGTGATTAGCAACGACCAAACACTGCTGAATAATAATTATTATATGAGTCGGGTTGCCAGGCCACAAGGAGAATGGGCTGCAAGTTGTTGCTCTGGTGGATTCGCCTGTCTCCGAGTGGTGGAGAGCTTGTAGATCAACAGGGGGTCAACATGGTGTGATGGTCAACCGTGGGATGGACGATGAGCATGTATAACTGCCAGATGTGTTAGTTTTCAAGTTAGGGATGGATAGTTTGTATGGGGAGCACAGCAGGACTTCACTTCCCATTCTTACATAGTAAGTATGCATATATCGATGGTCGTCTCAACCCCCGACAGGCTCGATGACAACAATGAATAATACTTAATGCCGCCAGCCGACCGTTGCAAAGGAATAGCCGTCCCGTCTGTAAGAAGGTGTATGCTGAGAAAAGTCTCCGTGCATCCCGAAAGTATGTATCTGGTTTAAGAGCAGGGAATGTCCAGTTTCATATATCCCGCATATACTTACCTACTTATACCGATGTCAGTACTGACTGACATCCCATTCGTATAGGGATGTGAATAATAGCACACTTAAGTATATGTGTGTCTGTCCTGGGCTTCTTTGATCCTTAACGTGCTGTCCATTCGATGTTCATGTAACTTAACCTGGGCCCCCTGCCAGTACACGAGCTACCAAGTTAGCCTCGCAGGCTGCTCAACGGCGGACGGCGCCCACTCGAGCGATTAGCAAGACACGATGAAGGCGCTTGCTTGCCTTGTCCGCCATCCACCATGCATGATCCATGATCCATCTCGCTGGGGCCAGCCTGCATTGGGACATTCTGTGACGTGTAGTTATGTAGTTAGCTTGTGTTGCCCAGTAGAAGTGGCAGCCATTCATTCATGATATTCGATCGATGACGACGGCCCAATTGTATGGACGATTTGACCGGACGGTGACCGGGTCTGCGCCTTTCCTCCTTGCCTTGCCCTGCCTTTGACTCGACCTCGTCTGGCTGTCCTCCTCCCTCTTGCGCCTGTCTATGTGTCTGCATCTCCCATCCCATCCCATCCCATCCGCCTTCTCCGTTCTATCACGGCGTCGTGTGTCCCCCTTTTATCGAGTCTGCCACTCGCCGTCTGGCACTGCCGGCTCGTCCAACCACCATCGTCTTCTCCGCCACTGTCTTCCGGCTGCTACCGAGTATATATCCGCCTCTCCCCTCCTCTTCGTCCGTGTCCATCGTTCTGTCGTCCGTTATCATCGTCATCATCGTCATCATCGTCGTCGTCGTCGTCGTCCGTCTTTCCTCTCCTCGACTTTTCGTTGTATCAACCTTACGCTGTAAGTTACCACTTGTATCTTTCGTTACGAGACCGTACACAGGGACCCACCGGCGCCCCGCTCTTATTGGCTGCCGCCGCCAAAGCCAAAACTGCGGCTTTCTCCCTCGGCCGCTTGAACCTTCTGCTACTTCTTCTCGTCCTCGTCCGGCTTTGCTGCTGCTGCTGCTGCTGCTTGCTGCTTGCTGCTTGTCCTGCATCCTGCGTCCTTCATCAACTCCCACAGCTTTGCCAGCATCGACTTCAGCTTGCCTTCGACTGCGATTTTGCCTCCAAGCCTCTGCCAATTCCACTTCTCTGTCGACTCTCGTTCCAGCGGCTGGCTCGTTTCTTCTGTCTGCTGCGTTGCTTGCGTCCCGCGCCGTGCTGTCGACCTATCTATCTATCTCCGCGCTCTCTGCAGGTAGAGAGCAAGAGAAGCCACACCCCTTCAGCTCCAGCACCGGACAGACAGACTACGTTCGCTTCCTGTAGATACACCCTCGAGCTGTTCCTGGGAGAATCCGTACTGTTCTTTGCTCTTTTACTCGGGCTTCTCACCGTCACCGCATCTCTCCTCTATCAATCCACCAGCCCCTTTCTGTCCCGCTCCTGATAACGCAAACTCCAACGACGACGAACCCCCCGAAAAAACTATCCTTCAACGGGGCTGTTCCTCGTTATACCCACTTCATACACATACACAATATACCTGCGAAGGTCGGCCCAGATATCGCATTATGGCTGCCGACACTGGCCTATACAACTCCTCAGAACCTGTCCACACAATGCCCTCCCCTGCCCCAAACGATAGCAATTCCAACGGCACTACCAACGGAACCCATCCCACAGCAAACCATGACAATGAGAATTCACACCCGTCTCCCACCTCCTCCTCTTCCTCGGTCTCTGATGTAGAGTCGGAGCGGAAATCGAGGGCAGACCGCCCCCGCATTGCCAGCAGGAAACCTAGCGCCTCGATACTCGTCCCCCGGGACCACCCTGAGATCGAGATTGAGAAGGAAGAGTTTCCGCCAGACGACGCTCGTGCGATGAGTCCGCGAAGGAACTTTGCAGACGTCAAGAGGCTGGGCACTCAGGCAAGACTTACACTTAAAGAGTGAGTGCTCTCCCCCCATTAATTGGCCCCTGCCCTTCTAACTAATGATGAAACAGACAAGCAAAGACGTTGCAGTCATCTTTACAGGCCCTGGCAGACCGGATTGACGAGGTTAAATCAGACCATGATAAGCTGGAGAACGAGAACCGCTTCCTGCAGGACTACATCGGTGGTTTAACCAGGACCATGTCTACCAAGTCCGAGCTTACCTCAACCAGTGGTGCAGGCAAGGGAAAGAAGTCTCAGAAGTAACCAGGCTCTTCCTTGTTCTCGCTGGCTTCTGGTCACCGCCCGGCGCTTGTACATTCGCATCTTGGAAGATACCATGGAGGCCGTCCTTACTCTAGCCTGATCCGAACTGGACAAACACTTTATTTTACTTCCACCAGCCCCAGCAACCTCTCACACACCGCTCTAACCACGCCTCTCCTACACTTCATACATTCCGACCCCCGACCCCCGACCACACATGGCACATGCCGAACAAGGGACGAGTTTGATACACCGGATAGAATAGTCTGGCTTATCCCTGCGCCACCTTATCGCTCCGTCACTGACCAACCTTGTCCCATTACTTAATTTCATGACCCGGTTACGCTTTATGACACCAATTTTCTTCTTCTTTTTTTTTTTTAAAACAAACAAACCAGCAACCATTAGCATAAGCCGACCCTCATACTTTACCAATCCTCTGCCGAACAGGTCCTCGTGAAATCAACATGACGTTGACCTCTCCGTTTCTTACATCTTGCTGTCTTGCGATGCTATGCTATGTGATGGTATATAACTTTTATGCAACGTCTCTCCCGACAACAGAACAGGGTACTAGAAGCTACTCCTTATTGCCCTTTTTACCCTTTTTTTCCTGTTAATTATTATCTTCAACAACGAGGCCAGCCAAACTGCGCTTGACCTGGGCCCTTTTTGTCTTCTTCTCCTTTTTTCTCTTGGTCCTTGGGGTTTCCTGGTGCTTGCATTGTACTTCTGGCCATGGTTCGAGTATCGATTTGGTGTTGATTTTTGTTTTCTATTTCCACTGGACAATGAATCGGCCGCGATATAAGATACCCTCCGTTGTTCTTGTCGCTTCTCTCTGTTACAGTTCTTCTACTTCTTTTAGACCCCGTTGCTCTTACGACCTAATTTTACTTCTTTAATCTTCTCCTTCGGGTTTACTGCCTCGCTGCTGCTGCTTCTCTTGTCCCTGACGCTCTGTTGCTTTCCATCGGGCTAAAGTCGGTTTTTGGTTAAGCGTCAGACCATGTGACCCGGCTTGAGCCGCCCCAGCCGTCTCCTGGCTTTCCTTCAGCCATCGCCATCTTGTTGCCCCTTGCCCTGCGCATGGCATCCTTCAGGCGAAACCCCCATGCCGACGATACTTTGGCCGTCTCCATGGTTCATTCAAACTGACACAATAAGCAAAAAGTCAAAAAATAAAAATGACGATACCCCGGATTTTGACCGGGTGGCCGGGTACATGGAATATAGGGGAAATGGCGCACCTGACTCCTTGCCAGCGCCGCTTGGCTTCTGGTTAGCCGGGTCGGTGGATTGGATGATGCCCAACGAAACACGAAGCAAACGGGGGAGGGCATCGCAAGCAGACAGGCAGACAGACAGACAGACAAGCAAGCAAGAGGACCAAAACAAAAAAGGAAAAAAAAACAAAAAAAGAAAGAACACGAAAACCATCGCTGGTAGCCGGCGTATCACGGATCATGGATCACGACGTCACGATGTCTGTTTGGCCGCAGATCAAACAAACGGCTCTCTTGACTCGATGATGGGCCAGCTGTGCGCCACACAACCGTTCCAACCTTTCCACACCACACCACACATCGCATGCATGCATGCATGCAGCATCCCTGAGCCGATGGGCTGACGTTTTGACTTGCTTGACCAGGCTTGACCGGACCACTCGGTCACTCACTCTTTTTCGTCCTGGGTTAGATCCAACGGCTGGGTGCATCCGTCATCGTCCCTTTTTCCTGGCTTCTTTCCTTTCTTTCCCCCTTTGACCATACTTGGCTTGGAGCTCCTCTGTTAATGCTTGCTTTTTCCCCCCTATTTCTTCTGGGGATACACTTAATTCCTTGCTCGGCGTGCATGCATGAGTTTGCGTCTGCGTCTGCGCCTGCGCGTGTCCGGGTATACATGTGATGTCATCGGGTAGCTACCTACCTTCTTCCCTTCCTCCCCGGCCTCACAACAGACACCGTTCTCAAACACGTTGATGCGTTTGGTTCGAGTGGATGCATGTAAGCAGCCGTTCATGGACTTCGACGGTCGCTCGCCTCTGTCGTTGTTCCATAGCTGGCCTCTTAACATGCATGTCCCTCCGGTAGGAACAGATGACATATTTCCACCTCTTACGTTTCTTCCTTTTTACTCTTTCTTATCACTCTTCAACCGGAATTAGGTCGGATTGGAGTCTTTCTTCTTCCACCCTAATGAATCATAACGAAAAAAAAAAAGTTATTTCATCGCATCGCTTGGGTTTATTCATTACTTTTTTCTTTTAGTTTCGTGGACACAAACATGATACAAACATTTTCTCGCGTATCAATATGGCTCGACCTTGCTTCTATCATGTATATAATGGCTTTTCTATACCTGTCTGGTTCAGGGATTCAAGTGAAATCGCTTCCACTACTCGCATTATATATTGTTCTACATATCTTCTTGGGAATTTTTAACGACTTCACACCCCAAGGACCCTCTTGATTTACTGCCATTTGTACATCCATGGACCTAGTTCTGTCTGCTACTCCCGAGCTCTAGACTTGCTCCTTGCTGAGTTTCCTGTATCTAAACAATAAATAAAAGCATACTTCCTTGCTTATCCGGTTAATTTCAATAGACAATAACTCAATGCGGGCCCCGTCCTGGATAATTCACACACTCACACACACAACAAGATTCATACACCGTGCATATACGGGGATGTGATGGGCCTTGGGTGGGCTGGAAGATGGCGGGATGCATACAGCGGCCGGATCTGGTACTCATGCAGCCTGCACATAAATCAAGGCAAGGCAACACAAGACAGACGAATATTCAATTGAGCTGTGGTTTCAAGGCATGTAAGTACGTGTACGCGCTCTCGACGAAACATCCCGTACTCGGAAGAGAGAAACCTGCTTGCTACGACTGATCCAACCTGTTTGTGAGACATCATACACCCTGTCGCCGTTACGCTTGTATCCTTTGTTACGCCTGCAGAATGGATGTATGTGGTGCTGCCGTTTGCTTTGTTTCTCCTGCCACTCCTTCCCCCTGGCCCCCGTTTCGCGCGATCTATATCTCGGGGCCAGCTGGTGAAAGGTGAACATCCACACAAAGCTCCCTATCGTGTTCTCGTGCCCCTTTGCTAGGGCCAAACGTCCCGGCGGATGGATGCATATTGCATGGGCGAATTGGACAAGTACTCCGTAGTTAAGCCAACCCATCTTGTTCTCCACAGGCAGCAAGCAGCATCTCAGCCATACAGGGTGTGATGTGATGTGCGATCATCCGGGATGCCCATTACAATACTTTACTGACGCCCTTTCAGTATCTGACATGTACTCGAAAGTGAGTAACCTGGGCCTATCCAGGTCAAGATGGGTGGTTGCCCCATCGCTTGCTTCTCACCACCCTCCTGGGCTGTCTCTAATGGGTGACTGAGAAGCGTAGCTGGGATCAGCCCGGGAAGGGGGTGACAAGGGCGTTGACAGGCGCTATAGCCGCGTTTAGCTGTGGATAGATGGATAGTGGTGAAGATCTGGCTGTGGTTAGCTGGTTGATACTGCCAGCCCCTTTTACTGACTGGGTTACGGAATGTTGATGCTTGGGATGATGATTAGCCCGTAAAGGAGCCATAGCGGCGCTGTTGGGGTGATGTATTCTAATAAAGAGGCGTAACAACTCCGCAGAGGGCCAGATAGTTCATGGCTAGGGGTATGGAGTAACCAAGCATATATGGACTGGGACTATTTAAATATGGTGGTGGTGGTGGTGGTTGTACAATAACTATCAAAATAAAAAATAAAAAAAAAAAATTAATTTAAAAGATAGTCCGTTGCTGCGCGTATTCACTACAAAGTATACCTACCATCCTCAACTAAGCAATAACGAAGTCGCAAGACAAAGCTAGAAGGTAAAAATATGAAACTGCCGCGTTAGATCAGTTAGTAGTGTGTGTGTACGTCCGCGCAAAAATCTAATACTATCAAACCTATTTTGGGTGGATAAAAGAAAACACGTTCGAAAGGGGGACAAGGGATAGATAGTGAGTATCTCCGAGGGTGGAAATCCGGTAAAAGAAAAAGAAGAACGTAAGTAAAAGGGAGAAAGGTAGAAGGTAAAGAGGTAATAATGGTACTTTTTTTTCTCCCTCTGGTGATTTTTTTCTGTTCCATGTTTTTTTTTTAGGCCTTTTTGTTTCCTGTTGTTTTTTAGTGGAATTGTCACTTCCCTTTCTCCAGCTGTTCGGCAGGCTATCATCTCTCCTGTCAGTCAGTCCCTTGGACAGTGGCAAGGGTTTCAAAATGAAAGGTAGGTCTATGGGGAAGGGAGATAGACAGGGAAAGTAAGATGAAGAGAGACGGGTGGAGAGTACGTCACTAAAGTCTCACCCCTCCAGGATACATAATGGCAGGTAGAGCTTGGAAGAAGGGAATGTTGCAAAGAAACCTAAGTGACATTATCGATTAAAAAAACCAGGGGTTGAAGTGCGGTAGGGTTGTTTTGATAGAGTAAAAGGGGCGGGGGGGTAGGTGTGAAAATGGAAATGGCATCATGAACTCCTCCGATCTAGAACTAAATGCTCATCCATAACCCATTTACTCCTTGGGGGCTTCTTCGGTGGCAGCTGGAGCCTCCTCCTTGGCCTCAGCTGGGGCCTGGGAACCCTGGGGTTGCTGGGCCTCGGTGGCTGGGTCGGCTTCAGAGGAAGTCCACAGAGTCTGCGACGATAGACGTTAGTTTCGTGATAGAATGTGTAAATAGGGGGAGTATGGCCTACCAAGTTGTCCCTGAGAAGCTGCATAATGAGGGTAGAGTCCTTGTAGCTCTCCTCGCTCAGAGTGTCGAGTTCTGTTGGGTCACAAGATTAGCATCATGCGGCTCGTGACTAATAAATATCTTAAAATAATTTTATCATGGATTGAACATACCGGCAATGGCATCATCAAAGGCCTGCTTGGCAAGGTGGCACGCCTGGTCAGGAGAGTTGAGGATCTCATAGTAGAAAACGGAGAAGTTAAGGGCAAGACCCAGACGGATGGGGTGGGTGGGAGCAAGGTCAGTCTGAGCGACTTCAGTGGCATTCTTGTAGGCGGTCAAAGAGTTGTCGGCAGAAGTCTTGCGCTTCTCACCGAGGGCGAACTCGGCGAGATAACGGTGGTAGTCACCCTTCCTGTAAGCGAATGGCTTGTTAGCTTTGTTTGCTTTCTCATGTTATTATGTAGAGGAGTAGGTGACCGAAAGGACACTATGAGATCTTACATCTTGTGGTAGAAGACCTTGGACTCTCCAGTCTCGGCAGAGGCAATGAGGTGGTCATCGAGAACCTTGAGGATATCTTCGCAGATATCGGCCAACTCAGCCTCGATCTTCTGACGGTACTCCTTGATGAGGGCGACCTGAGCCTCGTTTCCTTTCGACTCTTCCTTCTGCTCAATGGAAGTAACGATTCTCCAGGAGGCACGTCTGGCACCGATGACGTTCTTGTAGGCAACAGACAGCAAGTTGCGCTCCTCTACCGATAGTTCTCGATTCGAAGAAGCGACAATCTTCATATTTTGAACCATTTCTGGAACCAAGTGTCAGCTCGAGTGTTAAGGCGAGAGACATGTCCGTTGCAATTGCGCTTACCTTCATAACGCTCGGCCTGTTCGGCCAATTTGGCAAGGTAGACGGCGTCTTCGTGGCCCATGGTGGCTGATTTGAACTAGAAATACTTCTTGACATCAGCATTGCTAAACAACTTTGATTCTCATGATGACTATGTTGATGTCATGAGTCGGGTATGTTGATGGATCGACTACAAAATCCCAAAAAAAAATCATGACTTCATCGAGACAGGGGGTCTAGGAAATTGATTTCTCGAGCCACGGAACAGCGGTGTACATGGCACCGAGTCGGATTTCTACCCCTTCTGCACACCAGAGAGCCAGAGATAGGAGGCACAGAGTATATAATGCTGCTGGACGCAGCCGGCAGGCTGCCATGGCCAGGATCCCTCGAACAGCCGAGATGGTAATAAAGCCCTCCTTTTACTCCGCCTCAAAAGAGATAGATAGCATCGACGACTCGGGGCGCGTTACAGGATCAAGAACTTGCCAAGGACCGAGAATCTGTTCTGACAAACAACATATGCGACATGTATAGAGGCTGTCTTCCCATCGCACACAAGGCGTGCTGGTGGTGGGATTGGCGCGCGGCAGGGCAGTGGGAGAGTAGGAACCAAAACCCCCCCCCCCCCGGTGAAACAAACGCAAGGACGCCAGGCAGACACTCGTCGAGGGGCAGCTTACCTTGATAAAGAAAAGAAGAAGAGTCGAGCGAAGAGTACACTGGCGGTAGCAGGCGGTTTGCTGGTGCGAGAAGAGGGAGCAGAGGTTGGTGTTCAGGAGAAGGATGACTAGCGACGTTGCTGGGGGGAAAACAGAGGGGAGAAGGAGTGGAAGTGGATGGAAACGAGGTGAGGTTTTGTTGGACGCTGAGGGCCGCCAAAGGGGGAAAGGCGGGTCGCGCCCGTTTGGGCTTAGCCTGCTTAGGTAAGCCAACCACTGGCGCAGGATCTCCCATCTGTATGTAGATAGTCTGGATGGCGCCGGGAGGCTGGCGCTGTTGCTGGAGCGCAGGGTCGGTCTATGGCTGGTGCAGGCACTCAGAGTGCGGGTGCCAGCAATTCCACGCGCTGGATACTGGCTTGCTCCGTCCTGGTAGGAATTATTTACTTTGCCCTCGCGCGTCTACCGTACGGAGTACTGTATACTTGATTGCTGGTGAGGTCGGCTAGGAATGGTCATGTGACCTTATCAGTTAATCTTTCGGATAAACAATTCACCGATACCGCAGTACCCAGTCACATGACTTAGCATCACTGGACGCTAGTCCCTTTTCGGGCCAGCAGGAAAGCAACACGAAAAGCCAACCACAAGCTTCGACGTCCAACGACCAAACAAACCAGCAAAAGCCGACTTCCAGGTACGCAAGGCGCTCCCAATCTCCGTCTCCGTCTTTCTTCCTTTTCCAATTCAACAAGACTGGACCGCTTATCGCTTTTCAACAGTAACCAACAATGTTCCGCCAACTCGCTAGACCAGCTTTCCGCGCCAGCAGGCTGCCAGCTACCCGATCTTTCTCCGTTGCTGCCGCCAGGATGACCGAGGGCTCTACTGGTGCTCCCCGTTCCGGAGGCCAGCAAAGCGGGTTAGTACCTTGCTATGCTTTCTCCCTCATCGCCTTGTAATGAGAATCACTAACCGGTCTCATTTTAGCGACATCTGGACCAAGAGGGAGTCTGCCGAAGAGGCCCTCTACATGAAAAAGAAGGAGCATGAGAAGTACGATAGGCCCCGCATATACAGCCCGGCCAAGGGAGAGAATATCACAGCTGACATGTTGGATCTTATAGGCTCCTCGCTCTCAGGGAGAAGCTCAAGCAGCAGCGGGCTCACCTCGATGAGCTCGATGCCCACCTGTATGATCCCCTCTGTCAGTCATATGCACGCAATCGAGTAGATAAACTAACATTTTATTTTCCTTAGCGAGGAGCTCACCAAGAACCAGGGTGGTGAACAGAACTAGATATACTATTAGCGATGCTCACGAAAGGGTCAATGTGAATCTGAACTATCTGCCATTCGCCTCTTGGTATATAGTGTCTCCCTTTCAACTTTCCTACTTCCCCACTCACCGTATCTGTATTTGAATTTGAATGCTCAGCAGCCAAATTTACGCTTGAAATAGTAGTTAAGCCTATAAAATGAAAATATGTTGTATCATAGGGTGGGATACGTGCTTGTCAGGGCCCTCACCAGTAAATAAATAGCTAGCCAATTGAACTGACGTTGAAATAGAAAGCAACCAAGCATTAGTCCATTGATCTACCTAAGGTAAGAAACGCCCATATTGAAGGAAAAGGAAGAGTTATGCATTTAGTCTGCAATGAAAGAGTTCCACCATGACCAGTTGTACACGTTACTGAGTTTGATATTATGGGAAAAAAAGAAAAAGGAGAAAACCAGAAGACAGGGAAGAGTTTGGCTGTCACGACTCTCTATCTTCGTCCCATGTAAGAGCGGTAGAAATCTTCCGCAGCTCCTCCGCTGCCACTCACGGCACCACGAGGAGTACCGTTCTTGAAAGCGCTCATGGAGTTACCCAGCTTCTGAGATGCAGTGATCTTAGCGCGAAGAGCAGCAGTTCCTTGGTCAATAAGCTGGAGTTGAGAGAGGTGAGAGTTGAGAATGCGAACGATTTGGGAGATCTATACAGTGGGTCTCTAATTAGCACTGGAATATTTCCTTTATACATATAAATGTACATACCGGTTCATCAGCCTTGCTTGTCTTGCTGAGCGTTGCAGAGGCAGTGTTAACTTCTTCAATCATGCTAGTGAGATCCTGGCCCATTTCATTAAGGCGTTCGGAGAGTCGTTCCGCGAGTTTGTGCCTATTAACATATCACCGTAAGTAAACCACATTACCCAGTGCACAGTGAAAATAGATAAGCTACGTACGTTCGGGCACGCTCCTGGTCTGGACCAGGAAGGTTGTCTCCTGTTCCAACCTGCTTGGAGAGGAGAGTCTCAACTTCCTGCTCGTATCGATCTAGCCAGGAGCTTAGCTCATCTTGCTGGCTCTCAACAGAGGCGAGTTGCCGCTCCACCTCTTGGGTAGCTCGCTCAGCATCAACTGTGTTCCCATACAGTTTTTGCACCTTGGTGCTGTTTTCAACTAGCATTCTATCCCATTCAGCTACTTGTTCAGCTTGCTCCTGGAATTCTTTTTGGTATTTGGTAAGATCAGTTGCCCATCGAGTGATGATCTCGTCCATTGTCTTATTTTTCAGGCGAGATTGGGCGGGCGGAGCTGGGCCGACAGTTGATGTCCCGAGGTTAGTTCCGGTTGTAGTGGCCGTAGTAGTTCCAGGCTTGGTGGTAGTTGGAGCTGATGCTGTCGCAGTGGGCGCAGGCGCAGACGATGATGTAGTTCCGGTAGTGGCGCCTGTAGTCCCCGTAGTGGTTGTGGTCGACGGGGCTGTTGTAGTAGCAGACTTCCCAATGTTTGCAAACATGTTGCTTGCGGAAGCCGCAGTAGTGGTAGCCGGTGTGGTGGAATCTGTAGAGAGGTTCGGTTTCGGAGTGTTAAAAAGTCCACCGGATGGAGCGGTTGTGGTGGTAGTGGGTGCGGCCGTAGACGATGGAGTACCGAGGGAGAATGGAGAAGCTTGGGTATTACCGCCAGTAGTTGAAGTTGTAGTCAATGATGTTGACGGTTTTGTTGTGGAAGCTGATGTAAGAGAAAAGGCAGGCTGGGTGGAAGCTCCAGACGATGGAGTAAACAATGAACCGGAGGACTGAGCGGTTGTAGGCGTAGATCCACCAGCTCCAAATAAAGGCGTGTTTGTGCTTGGCTTGGAGGCATCGGTAGCTGGCTTAGATTGACCTAAATGGGCGAACATCCCTCCCGGAGCGCTAGTAGAGGTACTTGCTGAACCAGCAGCACCAAACAAGCCTCCTGCAGGCTTCGTCTGCTGTTGGCCTGCACTAGCGTTAGACCCGAAAGCCGGTGATGAAACCGCAGGAGTTGTTGCCGACAATGGACTTGAAGTGCGTGCGTTTCCGAAAAGAGCTGATGGAGCAGATGTCTGCTGTCCGAAAGAAGGTAGCTTCTGAGCATTGGACTGCGTCTGCGGCGGTGGGCCTGCAGGAGTTGTTGATATATTTCCGAATAGTCCAGATTTTGTGGTAGCGGGTGTTGTACTTCCGAAGAGATTAGAGCTTCCGGTAGTAGTATTACCTGCTCCAAATAGGCCTGACGGTTTTTGCGCCTGGGCAGAGTCTGCTGGTTTGTTTGGGGTTGCGGTTCCAGAACCAAATATGGGAGAGCTGCTCTGCTGGCCGGAGGTCTGACCAGGACTCGTAAAGCTGAATAAACCACCCGAAGCTGCAGGTTTTTGCGCGCCAAATAGACTACCAGTTGCCGCTGGAGCAGGAGTTGATCCAAAGATTGAGGGTGATGAGGTTGATGTAGACTGGCCGCCCGCGCCAATGTTACCGAAGAGGCCACCAGTTGAGCCTGATGTTGCCTGTCCAAATGGAGACGAGCCTCCGCTTGTCGATGCACTTCCGAAATTCATGGTGGTAGGGAGGGAGGTTTGAAGTCCTGCACGGCTGTTGTTGGGCTTCACGCGATGCGGTTCACGGACTGCAATGGATATTACATTAGTACAGCGAATATTCAGGTTGAAGATTCACTATACCTAATTCGTTGAGATCAGGGTTTTCGAAAATGAGACTATACAGAATCAATACTTACTTTGCGTGGAGAATAGTCCAACGCCAGGGTGAGAGCTGCAGACGGCGCTTCGTTGTCCTGCTGCTTCTTTGCTTTGGATGTTTTTTTCAACAAAAATGAAGCTTCGAGGTTTGCTGACATAATTGGTAATATTACGGAACGGCATCCAACAATGTTTGGTGTGTATTTGAGATGCCCGTAAGGTACTAAAACACGCCGCCTTTAGTTATGTGGCAGAAACCGGTCTCTTCCTCAACTTCAACGGTTTTAATGTATGGCAGAAGCCAGAAACAACAGGCCATGTTTGCGGCATCTCTTTGCATTCCTTGTCGTTGAACCTATATATACCCATGGCTGAACTGCGATCTCGTCCTTCTAGTGTTTTGTTGGAGCCACCACCAAAGGGAGTCGAGCTTGAGGATCCTGGGGCGTCAGACCATAGTATGTATGCTGGCCAAGTAAATATGTGAAAAGCAGTACTTCGCCTGGTAGACTGACCTTTTTAAGCTCCAGACAGTGACGATGAGCACTTTTCCGATGCTACGGAAGGCCAGACATCTGCGTCGAGGCGCCCCTCTCGCTCTCAATCCCCAGTTCCTAGAACTAGGGTAGAGAAGGTCGATACCTCACCCAGACATGGGGAGGTACCCGGGTCACCTGCATATCAACAGCGGCTGGCGGATGCTGTTCCGGACGAGATTGACATAATTGGAGGAGCTAGGACTGATACGCAGCATAATCCAGCCCACATAGAACGACCGCTAACACCCGGGGGAACTCCAATACCGTTGACTGTCGTGGAAAAGGTGGATATTAACTCGCCAGCATATGGTGAGGAGCCAGGGACACAGGCATACGAATCACGAAAGGCAGACTTCGCACCTGACAGGATTTTCAAACTCGGAGACCCAAGGGCAAGTCCTCAGCTTGTCGTACCTGAAAATGACCTGGAAAATGCTATAAGTGACAGTGACCTTCCCGAGACGCTGCTCTCTAAGGTTGAATCTCTGCCCAAGGAAGGGGAAGAACGGAGGTTCACTGCCCACCGTAGGAAACTAAGTGATGCTGCTCCCGATGCTGAAGAGATAGTTCTGGATGTTCCAGGTAAATAACATCTCTATTCGCCCCCTATATTTATTCTGGAGGAACGATTGACCAAACCAGGACAACAAATTCCTGATACAAATAGCTCTGGAACCAAAATCAAATTTACCGACGACCCGGCTCAATTAGACGATAGTGGTGGCGACCTAAAAGATTATACTGAAACCAGAGCAGATTTTGATGATAATGATAACGGATTTGGTGACGACTTTGATGACTTCAAAGAAGGGGACGGGGGGGATGATCATGACGACTTTGGTGATTTTGACGATGGCTTTCAAGAACCAGAAGAAACCTCTGATGCTGCCATACTAAAGCCAAACACCGATTCCACTGCGTCCCCTAACCTTCCGGTCCTGGTGAGTTGCCAGTTTCTGGCATTTCCAGGTCTTTAAAAACAAAATAGCCATGCTAATAATGAGTATAGCCTCCTCTCCTGGACTTTTCCTCTCTTAAATCCCTTCCTGACCTTCTATCTGCCACTTCTGATCATCTCGATACCCTGTTCCCTAACTCTAAAAATTTATCATCGTTACCTCCTATTGACCCATTCCCCGATTCATCTGCAATATTTACTACAGAACGTTCCCTGTCCCTTTGGTCTCAACTGGTTGCGCCCCCTCCTCTCCAACCTCCAAACTGGACTAAATCCCGTATCCGCCGCCTCTTTCTCGTCTCCCTTGGCGTCCCCGTGGATCTAGATGAAATCCTTCCTGCTTCAAAACAGAAGAAATTGGTCCTTCCCTCCATGAACCGCGACACCGCACGGGTGTCAAGTGAAGATCCATTAGGAACAGGTGGCACATTACTTCGCTCTCGAAGCAAACGAAAGAATCGAGAAGGGCAACCCCGATCGTCTACATCCTTCGACTCCAACCGCTCCTCATCTAGACCCGTTCCGTCGACACCTCGGCGTAGAGGTAATACTCCTCCCCCGGAGCTAGATCTTCTCGCCACACGCCGGCTTTGTGAAACTACTGATGCAGCACTTGATGGCTATACGGATCAAGAAATAACTGAACATGTACAAAAGCTGGAAAAGCTGACTATCCGAGCGAGTGAGGTTTTGGAGTACTGGCTGAAGAAGCGTGATGGACAACTTGGAGAAAAGGAAGCCTTCGAGGGTGTTATAGAGAACCTGGTTAAACATGCACGCCAAGTGAGGAAGTGAATGTTACCATGTTATCAAATGACTAATGGCCAGTTCTGTCCCCTTATTTACTGTAAAGGATTATATAATTGATTGCAAACCAGATCATTATCATGACTTGAAAAGGAGTAGCCTTTCTGTTTTTCATACTGATAGAGTATTGCGGATATTTCGAGTGATAACGATTCGAGTGGGCTAGTTAATAAAAGTGGGAAAGGGGGAATAAAGAGCTAGATTCGATTGCATTCACTTAAACCTAGGTTATATTAAACGAAAATATGGAATATTTCAAATATGTAATTTTAATCAATCTATTTTTGCTACATAACCCCCTGTCGTGCTACACTTGTTAATAGATATTATCCAGTGAAATGGTAATAAATAGTTTAGCTTAATTCTCGTTTTTCAACTTTTCTTAGGTAGTAGGAAACAAAGGATAATTAAGAAATTGGTCATTATAGTGTAGTAACAGTAGCCTAAAGACAGAAAGAAGTTTAGCTACAGAATAGAGATGCATATTAAAGAGCATGGCTTATAACAACTGCTTTCAAAATGATGGTATCAAAGAAGAGAAAACTAATCTAAAAGCACAAAAATACCTGCTCTTCTGACTGATAATGAGCTAGATTTTAACCCAGCAAAAAGGGAAAAAAAAAAAAAAAAAAAAACTCATTCATTGGCCGTAAAACGTAAAGAAAAAAGACTGGAACGAAACCCCTAATCAACAAACACGGTTCATAATGCTAATGAGAATGAGATGCTAAAAGAACAGAAAAGACTCAAGGAGCTTCAGCTAAGGGGTATAATAAAATAAAAACGGAAAAAGCCAACAAGAGTGGAAACATAAAATAACACAAAGGGAATAATGAAAGGTAGCGATTGCATGTAATTAGGGTATGGTTAAGGTTAAAAACTGCTCTGTAGATCAATCTCTCATATTAATCAAGTTCAATGATCTCAGGAGGCGCCTGGGTAGCCCTAGGTGAATTGGAGGGAGCGCTAGTTGTAGCTGTCGCCTCTTCACCCTCTTTCGTTAAGGGGCCTCGGGCGGTCTTCCCGGTACTAGGCTGACGCATGACAACTTCCCAAGATTTATCGGCTCGAACTCTTATAGCAGTAACGTCATCTAGCTGTTTTCGATTAGCAAGCTCTTCCCGAACCTGAACTAGAAATTGATCAATAAGTAAACGTTTTGGTCGCGCGTCTTCATTGCAGATTGGACATTTCCAGTCCTCTGCCATGCCATGAGGCCCTTTTGCTACACGAGAGAGCCTTGTATCCAGGAAAGTATTGAGGTCGAAACATTCAGTATGCTTGCAAGAAACTGTGCGGACCGGGACGTCAAAAATACGAGCCATAAAAGGGTCAATTATGGGTATAGTTATGAAGTCATCAACGAAGCAGAGTTCATCAGTGTTAACTGTGTTGTTGGTCAGCCTATTAAAGATGAGGTTGAGAGATTGAGGCTGTGAAAGAGTCTGAATCGCCTCTCGAGTTCGTTTATATGAAGCCACATCTATCACTTCCACTGCTATGGCAAATTTTTTCTTGTATGCTTCTGGCGGACCAATGATGGTGATCTTAACCTCATTTGCCCCTGGCTTAAGGACTCTATTAATGGAAACTGGTAAATCCTTTCCAAAATGAAATCTTCGCTGGAGGAAGTGTTCATGGCCATTGACGTGGATATAAATGGCCGTAGGCCATGTACATTCAGTAGCCATCCATCCCTCCTCGGTCAAAGAGTGGGTATCAGTAACATGCACACATTTAATTTGATAAGTCTTACATCCATCGAAGACACCTTGAGTAATATGACATGTATTAGGCGGCTTAAGGTGTCGCGGAAGTGCGGCATGCTGACTTTGCGATAGATTAAATGTGTGTTGAGAGTTAGACTGCATCCAATCCAGGCATGTGGGGGATATGGCAAATGACTCAAAAGAATGGAATAAATTTTCACCAGGCTCCTGAGAGCCGGGTTTTGGCAGAGAAACGTTGACAACCCTTAAGTGAGCTAGGTGAACGCTAGCGTTTGGAGACGGATTGGCAGGTGGAAGAGCGTTTGCATTGCGAGGAGGGAATAGTGGCGTCCCAACAGGTTGGGGTGGAACGGGGGGACTTGGATAAGCCTGGTAGGATGGCAAGAAACAAGGGATGATGGGGGTAAGTGTAGCAGTAGAGTCTGTCACTGGTTGACGGAGTCCATGAGCATATGCCGGTATTGTTATAGGTGAAGGATTAGTCAAGGTAGTTGCGGTACTCGGGATATCTGTTGATGGTTGCTGCTGGAAGATTGGCGGAAGTGGCTGAGGAAAGGGCTGTAATCCGGTTGTGGCAGCACTTGGGAAGTGTGAATACTGCTGGCTCGGTATTAAACCGGGTGTTGGGTGCGGAGGCACTGGGCGCGGAGGCACTGGGCGCGGAGGGAGCGGATGGCTGGAACGGAGAGGTTGAAGTATGGGAAGAGTGTTGTAGGAGGGTTGTTGATGGTAAACAGATTGCTGCGGGACCACAGGCTGCATAACTGGCACAGAAGGTGTACCTTTGGGAGGGTATTTTTCACCTATTTTCTGATACATCAATGCCAGCTGTCTATTTTCGTTCTGAATATGCGCTTCTGTGACAGAATTCTGTGTATTGGCTCTCTTCAAACGATTTCTGTAAGAATCGATATTCTTCTTGAGGATATGCTTCCACGCCTCTCGCAGCCCTGGTGCCCGGTTTGCAACGAGTCTAGAAACGCAACCAGAGTAGAATATACCATGCATGACATTTGAATGAACGCCGAGAGACGTTACGATCTCGTCTAGCAGAGGTGGATACCCACGATTGATCACATTTGAGAAGAAAGGAGGCCAGGTATTTATCAGAGAAGCCGCCCAGCTTATAATGGCGCTCACCGCAGCCGCGTATTGTTTATCCCGAGAAACGATGGTCGGATAATCGGAAGGGAAGGCACTGAAGTATTCTATAAAACCGGCGGAAAGTTTTGTAGAATTAGAAATTAAGCCTAGAACCGTTTGGATGCCTCTCGTTGCATAAGTTCCGATACCTGGATATGACCCGTAAAATTTGAGGGACAAGCAGTACAGCTGATGAAGCGCGAGATATTGGAGATCGTAGCTTAAACAGGCATCCCTTAGCATGTGAATGAAAGTAGATTCGGCCGGCTGGAATTTTGGGACGATGCTTTCTAAGAACAGTGCGCAAGAGTTCAAAGCCTGGGGGGAGAGGTCTGTTAGCGGTTGTTGGAGGGGCGGTAGCGCGTTCCCAGGCAGGTTTGTCCCCACTCCGGTAATGAGAGGCGTAAGTGACGGCGGTTGCAGCAATACTGGTGTGTGGAGAGCAGAAGCAGTAGCCGTTGCAGTGGTAACAGCGGCAATGCTGGCAGTGGACGTGGTGGTTGTCGTGGTAGGAGTAACAGGGGTAATAGGAGCAGTGGGATGAGAAGTAGTCGTTGGCGGTTGGAAGGTTGTTAGACGCGGGCGCTTATTTTGATGCTTGTCCTGGCCTTCGCCGTCCTGCTCACTGGGCTGAGCTACCTCCGCGAGTGGATGTTCCTGGGGGATAGTTGAGCGGTCAACTTGAGGACTATCCCGAGATGCCTGAGAAGCGGAAGAGCCTTGCCCTGGAGGAGCAGTATGATGCCCTAAAGTTGGGGCAACTGAGACAACTGGCTGTTCAATGTCAGCAGTTACTTGGTTGGCACAAGGTGTATCTCCAGCTGGATGGGACCCATGACTAAGGCTTGGAGACGGCAGAGGTTGGATGGTCTGCTCCACTGTTTGTGCTGGGTGGACTGGCTGCTGCACCAGCTGATCTTGCTGCACCGTGGCTGGGGTGATAGGTATAGCTGGAGGAAGCATGTTGGGTGATACCGGCGAAAGACATTGCGTAGGGGCGGCATCCTGGGGCTCCCTGGAAGCTGGTATATCTCCATTTGTATTTGTATTTCCCGGGGGACAAATCGCGTCTTTTGAACCTAGGTTACGGCCTGGCTGGGTTTTATTAGCTGGAGGAAGGGGCCGTGAAGGTCTGCGCGTGATAGTAGGGGAAGCAGGGCTGGATATGCTTGCATTCTGCATCCATGCCTTTGGCCTGCTTCCTAGAAAGCGACTGGCAGTGGAATTTGACGCGACAAGCCCAGAATCATTAGCCTGCTGTCTTATAGACGCTGCTGGTTGTTTTCTTGTATTTGAGGATATCATCTTTGCGTCACGTCCACAAGATACATCCGGACCTCTGGTTACATCATACAGAGGTGATTTCCTTTTTCTCTTGTGTTACTAAATAGCTGGCTTGATCACTAACACGCAATCCTCTTCCACCTTCTATAGCAAGAAATAAATAAATAAAAAAAAAAAAAAAAAAGAGGACAGAGATGTAGGGAACGTGAGGGAGGCAGAAAATAAAATAATAAGAAGGGGACTGCTTAGGTTGTTAGTGTAAGTTTAGGCAGTGGAGCAGCGATGTTTTAAGTATAAGTTGCTGCTTCTCTGCCCCTCTGCGTCTCTGTTTGGTGTGTTTTGACAAGAGGGAGTAGACCAGGCCAGGGCGAACCAAGGGGCTGGCTAAGGTTGATTGTGCTTTTAGGACAAAGAAACCTCTTTCTCCTGTCCTCCCTTGGCTGCTTCTTGCCCTGCTTCTTGCCCCCTTCTTCCTCTTTATCAGTGGGTTTTCTTACAAGAAACTTGTAAAAGAACTCTTTTCGACGCCCTTTTTTATATTTCGGAAGCTCGAACCCGGGCGCTTAAATTAACTTTGCGGTATTGAATGAAGAGGTTAGCTTTTACCGCGTCTTACCGGGCTTGGCAGTCACTTGTGCGGAGAGTGGAGCCGGCGGGAGGGTATGTCACTTACAGCCGTAACTTACACGGACTAACCTTCTTCCATGACAATATTAGGTAATCAACTTATCCACTGCCCACCTAACCTACTAACCTACCTCGGTAAACTAACTACCTACCTTAGGTAATAATCAAGCTTACCTAAGCGGCGCTTGCCCTTTTTTTGCCTTTTGCCTTTTGCTTCGTCCCACGTCGAACTTCTTGCTTTCTCGTCCATCTCGTCGTCCTCTTCCTCTTCTTCCTCCTCTGCCTCGACGTCGACGAAGCCCGTCCTGCTCCTCCTCCTCCTCCTCCTCCTCCTCCTGCTGCTGCTGCTGCTGCTGATCTACCTTCTCCCGAGCTGCTGGCTGCAACGATGTTCATCGCATGCTCACGTTCTGCGCATGTTGAGTCTTCCTCCTCCCCTCTAGCCATCAACCCGGTGCGCCGCCCTTAGCTCGGTTAGTTGCAACGTCGAGCCAGTCGAACCAAGCCAGAACAGACGCACTCCTAGAACTACTCACAACTCCCCACCCCCTTCTTCAACGTTGGGCAGCTTGACTGGAACCAACGCTGCTCTAGAGAATTGGTTTTTCGGCCGGCTCTCCCTCTCACTCCGTCTGTTTTTGATTCCGGTGCGGTTGTCTTGTGTCTCACGGCCTCCCTCGACCCGTGGTCGACATCCAACTTTCTGTCGCACCCGGCGGGTCGAATATATCCCAATCTTTCAAACGGCCTGTCACAAGTTTTTGTCGGGTACGACTACTAGAACCAGGGCTATCCTCTGACCAAAGCTCCTTCTCTGTCCCCTCCGTGGGTTGTCTACGGCAGACCCTAGTTTTACGGCGCCAAACCCTGACGGGTTCAAATAATTTTTTTTTTTTTTCTAATACCCTCTCCTTGATCTATTCCAAGGGGTGATCGTGATTGATATATAATCGAACATGCCACAACGTCCAACGAGTGCGCGCGATGCTCATCCGGGCGACGTCCTTTTAGTCAATCGTGAGTGGTTTTTCAAGCGTTGTCACCGATATTCATCGTCATCAACATCATCATTGCTAACCTAGACTTTAATCGTAACAGACGACTTTGATGCTCGAGGTGCGGATGAGCTGACCCTAAGGCGAGGCGACAAGGTTGAGCTCCTTGAGCTAGACGAAGGGTTCGGGGACGGCTGGTACCTCGGTAGACACGTAACGGAAAATCGAACAGGCTTGTTTCCTGGAGGTAAGCTGTCACAGAGTTAGAATTGCTACTGTTATGATGGTTAACTCTAGGTGGCATAGTTTATACTGTGATCGCTCCCAAGATCGGCGTCAGGAAGACAAAGGATGCTACGCTCTCTGCAGAGCCACCTTGGGACCCTGCTACTCCTGAGGTCGGTTCTTCCTCTCTGGGCAGCAGTTGTGACCCTGTCTCTCCAGTGTCGAATGACGAAACTACACCTCAGCCCTCAAGGCATGTCAGCGCCATTGACATGAAGCCCTTGTCTGATGCGGAAGCCGAATCAGGTAGCGGCGTCGCAACCAGCCACTTGTCGCAACAGCGGCCGGCTTCCGCGGGCTCTGCACAGCCATCTCCGACCATTCAGCGGACAATTAGTGAGACACTAGGGAATATGTCTATCAGTGGAGAGGAAAGCCCCGTTTTGAATGAGACATTGAGTGTGATTGACGAACACATTACCAATTTCAGTACTCCACGACATAGCATTGCAACCCAGGAAAATCATAGCGTGCATGATTCCAGTAGTGAGTACAGCAGTTATCCCGATCATCGCATGTCGTACATTCGTGGTGAGGAGACCGACGAAGAGGAAGAACAAATTCCAAGCGAGGCACAGGTTCGAAAGTGGGATCATCGTCAAATGGCCCGCCATCTGAGAGAAATCGGGGTCGATCCAAAGCACTGCGATATATTTGAATCCCAGGAGATTTCTGGTGATGTCCTCTTAGACATGGACCAAGAATTCATTTATATGAGGGAGTTCGATTTCGGAGTCATGGGGAGGAGACTCAAGACATGGCATAAAATAAGAGCATTCCAAGAGGAGATACAAGGCCCAAGGCACTTGAGGAAGGGAAGCTCTCATGGCCCTGAAGACTACGATCGATCCCAGACGAAGTCAGTGATGTCAGGTTCTTATCTTCCCCGCATCCCTAGCTTGGGTGAGAGACATCATCACAACCCGCGCAGTTCTAGAGACAGGAGTACGGTGAAGTATCGTGACACATCTTATGGAACACAAGCTTCTGCTCCTCCATTATCCCAACCACATGATGCCGATGCCACTACCAGGCCGTCCGCGGACTCCATTCGCCGGAGCAACCACCATCGATATTCTTCTATTGAAAACACATCCGTCTTCCCCTTGGCCGACTCTAGCGCATTTTCTGCATCAAGGAAAGCACCAGCTCCACCCCATGAGAAGAAACCCTCCTTCGATCGTGGTTGGACCATGAATGCCCCTTTAACAGCCAATAGCAGTAGCAATGGACAGCGGCCAAGCAGTTCCTTAGCGGCAACCAAGCATTTCTACAAAACTGAGAGCAACAAGACGGATGATTCTAGTAATGGTTTTGGTTCTCCTGACATTGATCGAGGATATTTCTCAGGCGGCGATGTTGAAGGCCAAAAACAGCGCAGGGTTCTTCGCAAGAGGGACTCCAGCAAGAGGAGCTACAGCCACTCTAGGCATTCAAGTCTTGCTGCAGTGGCTGACGATAAGAAAAAGAGACACACTAGATTCGGCAGCACAGGTTCTATGAGAGACTTGACTTCTATGAAGCCATTGTACCCGAAGACGCACTCTCAGGATATCACCAACAGTGCCCTTGAATTGCTTGAAGACGAATCCCATTCACCGACCGTTACAAACCTGGAGACAACACCTGAATCTCCAACAGGGTTTTTGTCATCCATTGTTGGTTATGGAAAGAGTCACGAAGCTTCTGGACGGTCATCCCCATTACCATCCACCTCTAGCTTAAAGGCTATCACGCCAAAGGTAAGAAGGACTATTGGGCTTCGTGCTATATCTGATGCTGTTACTGGCAGCGAAAAAACTCGTATCAGCTCTCCTATACCTTCATCTGGCAGGGATTTACCACAGTCACCCACTCGAACAGATTCTAGCACACCGTCGGGGACTGGGACCAGCAGAAGCCTAGAAATGGATAGCATGGAGAGCTCCAGACTCGAGAGTCTCGCGGTTATGAAGAACGGGAATGGAAGCCAACGAAGCAAGTCAAAAAAGGATACAAGTGCCTATCGCCGTGGCCTAGAGAAGAAAACTCCAAAGGAACAGATGAAAGATGCCGATTATTATGGCTGGATGAAGAAAAAATCTTTCAACCTAATGACAACTTGGAAACCGCGTTTGTTCATCCTCAAGGGCCGTCGCCTGTCATACTACTACTCTGAGGACGATACTGAAGAGCGTGGCCTAATTGACATTTCCTCTCACCGTGTGTTCCGGGCTGATCAAGATGCAATTACATCCCTGCATGCCACTCTAACGAGAACCAAGCCCCTGCCTACTACCACATCTAACAACGATATTCAACATGAAGAAACTGAGCCTGAGGAAAAGACCGGGGGTTCTAGACGTAATAGCTCCGCAGAACCACCATTTATCTTCAAACTGGTTCCACCAAAGGCTGGCATTTCCCGCGCTGTCCAGTTCACTAAACCAGCCATCCACTTTTTCCAAGTTGACAATATTCAACAAGGCCGTCTCTGGATGGCGGCCATAATGAAAGCTACGATTGAACGAGATCTAAATCTGCCTGTGAAGACGACGAATAAACAAAAGACCATCACTTTAAAGCAAGCACGTTTACTTGCTCAATCGTCCCCCACTCCTCCTCTTGATTCAAAGTCAAGACCACCAAAGCCAGAGGAAGAGAGCTCTCGTAATACGTCTACTTCCAATAGCGCAACTCTTGCAACAACTGCGGAAACTAGCACTACCGATTTCCAAAAGATTGCTATAGATACTGGCTCCACCTCTCTATTCCCAGATTCGGTTTCCGTGGATCAGACCCAAACTTCCAGTTAAGTGAACGTCTCCTTCTAAGTCTACTGGCTTGGGTTCACTTTTCTGCTTTTCACGTCCCAAACGGCCTACTTCACCACTTTATCGCATATACTTCTAACTCCGTTTTACTCTTCCTTTCCTTTTCTCCGGGCATATTTTCCCCCTCATATTTTCTTTCCCTCACGCATTGCCCCTCTAAAATCTATCTCATTTCCGTTTTCTTTTTCACTTGATTGGTTTAACAAGTAGAATGTTCGAGCATTACGACAGGCGTCCCCACGGATATACCCCTTATTTTATTTACTTCCCATATATTCCTCTCTTAATCTACTATATCCCTCCATTACCACCCAATATTTTGAAATCTCCTCTGATTAATGGCTTGCTTTTTGTCTGTTGATGTTTATAGCGAGGTCACTCATCCTACGCCGCCCTGCAAAACTCTACCCTTGACGAGGGAATTCCGGCAGTTCTCACATCTACTGATACTATCTACTTAATACGATCTTTAATATATGGTTTTCCTTTATGACTCTTGTTCGCTTCTTGTTCATTATTTGTATGATAGTTCCTATATCTTAGGTGGAATTTAAGACGTTGAGTAACAACATAGACAGGTGGAATGGACGACGGCATAGAAACCCCTGAATCTGTACCTCAAGCGTAAAAGATATTTCGCCGTACCCACGGCACTCCACTTACACTTACATATCAAGTCCGGAATACGGAAGCTGCCTCTCAGCTTTGCAATGCTTTTATTCTATCAAGATACTCGTGCCAAGGACGAGCCACGCTGCCTGCCTGCGGATGCTGATATAACTAACCAACTTGGATAGTTAACTAGTTAGAGCTTAATCTAAACACAAAGATCGAAGACGCCCTGCGCCATCAAATTCTCGCCAGTTCATGATATCAGCAACACTCTCCTTTTACGTTCGCTTTTCGAGAGACGTCGGATGCTAATGCATCTGTGTTTTCCCGCAATTCTCCAGCGGGCTGTCGCTGTTCTCCTGCCAGTATCCGCTGTCTCTCTTTGTTACCTTTATCTTTACCCCTTATTTCACGGATGTGCTTTTCCTCTCCCAGCCTCTACAAACGGCAGCGCCAGCTTCTACCCTCCATATACCGGTGATGCTTATCTCAATACCGTCCGCGAACACGTTGGCCTCCGCGACTACACTCAACAAAGCCCCAAGTCTGCACCGTTTCGGCTGCTTGTGCTTGCTGACCCGCAGCTTGAAGGCGACACTTCATTGCCTAAGCCAGATGATGCATTCCTACCACAGATTAAGAAGCACTGGGAAGACGTAACATCCGCTGGTTCGATCTCCGAGTGCTATTTCGCCACTGTGAAAGGTATACGCGATGTGGTACTGACGGACATACCTCGACTGGGTGGAACGATTCGCAAACGGCTTGATCTTCTCGGAAACGATTATTATCTTGCGCATATATACAGAACATTGTCGTGGTGGAGCCGTCCTACTCATGTCACTGTTCTGGGGGACCTTATTGGGAGCCAATGGGTGTCAGACGAGGAATTTAATATTCGTTCAAAGAGGTATTGGAATAGGACCTTTCGAGGGGGTGTGAAGGTGCCAGATGATATGATGGCTACTGGAAGAGATGGATATACTCAACAAACTGGTGTCAGCATGGGCCAGGAAATCGTTCTTGATATTGATACAGATACTTGGTCAAATCGGATTATTAATATTGCTGGAAATCACGATATTGGTTATGCAGGTGATATCTCTCAGAAACGAATAGATCGATTTGAAAGGGAGTTTGGCCGTGCTAATTGGGATGTTCGATTCAACCTACCGGTGACAGAGCTTGCTCTGGATCTCAATGATACGCACAGAAAGTCTGGATCAATTCCTTCTATACACTTGGTTGTGCTTAACACTCTTACCTTTGATACCCCAGCGCTAGACGTTTCTATTCAAGGAAAATCATACCAATATCTCAATGATGTGATTGACCGTTCACGCCCAGTCGAAGACAGAACAACATTTACCCTATTGCTAACTCATCTCCCGCTCCACAAACAGGAGGGAGTATGCACTGACCCACCTTACTTTTCTTTCCATAATGAAGACGATCAACATCCCAAAGACGATCAACCGAGGTTCAAGGCCGGTGGTTTGAAAGAGCAAAATCACTTAAGTGATTATGTTAGTCATAATGGCATTCTGCAAGGCATATTCGGGATGTCGGGAGACCTCAACGCCCCATATTCTGGGAAAGGGCGTAATGGCTTAATATTGACAGGCCACGATCATACTGGGTGCGATGTCCTTCACTATGTGGACAGGAAAACAGGTAGTGATGGTGAAAGTGGTGATGCTGAAAGTGGTGATGCTGAAGGAGAGCGCATATCAAACGCCGCCTGGTCATGGAATGCAAAGAAATACCCTACTGAGGTGCCTACAGGGGTACTAGAATCAACTAGCAGTGCCTCAGGTTTTGACTCGGCCTTTACACCAACTCCAGCTATTCGAGAAGTCACGCTTCGCTCGATGATGGGAGAATTTGGAGGCAATGCTGGACTTTTGTCGGTCTGGTTCGATGCTGAATCATCTCAAGAATGGAAATACGAAATTACAACCTGTCAGCTAGGTATTCAGCATATCTGGTGGGTAATCCATATTGTTGCGCTGGCAACTCTCATAGCTGCTTTGACCTGGGTGACTATCTTAATCGTCCCCAGCCGGTCACCCCTTGTTGACAAGCGGAAGGTATCAAAAGGAGCAACCGAGGAGAAAAAGAACAAGGACTCAGGAGCGACCTGAAACAGCTACGTTCGGGAGTTTGTGACCAATTGGGCCATGAGATCGGATGAGTATATGATCAATTGAATAGAGTTTTGGAGGAATTATTTGAGTTCTTACTACTAGATAGTATGCATTACTGGCGTTCTTTTGTTAATGTTTCCCAACACTTCATATATAGCAATAAAGTGGCATTTATACCATCAGCAACGTAGTTTTAATCTTGGAACGTACTTGGGAGAAATATATCAGAATTGTCAAGGCCTGGCATTCGGAGATCGCTCCTGTAGGACACCTACTCCATGGATAAAGCTCAATGGATGTACATGTCCAATAAACCAGTGCATACCTGTCAATTGTAACCTACGAAAAAAACCTCGATCTCTACTGGTTATGATCTCCGTCGATTTATTATTCATGTTATATTTGAGACTTGACTGTGTATATCTCAGTGAAAGTCGGGTTTTTCCCACCGAGGCTCGGAAGTGAGGCCCGCATGGGGAAGTGCTATGCTCTCATACAACAGGGATGACCGCCAGAGCCAAACATGGGAAAAGGCGAGAAAACTATGGCTGTATTTTTGCGTATCACATAAAATTAAGAATCAATGCCCCTGATAACCTGCCACCAACCTCTTACATCACAACACCAGAGTTACTGGCAATACGCTAGATGAAGAAAAAAACAGTTAGTCAGAGCACAGCTTGCAGCACTGGCTTTGATTTAAAAAGGGACTTACAGGCCATAGTTCCGCGGCTTCCTTTCCAACTGGTCCTGTGATGGCGGATCCCTTCATTTCACCCTTGGCGTTGACAATCTATATAATTTAATTATTCACGTTAGTGACTCTGCTATAGGACCGAAGTGACTGGGAGTCGAGCAATGAGCACTTACGACACCAGCGTTGTCCTCAAAGTAGAGGAAGACACCGTCAGGTCGCTTCCATGGTTTGCTCTGTCGGACAACAACAGCGGGCATAACCTTCTTTCTCAACTCTGGCTTTCCCTTCTTAACGGTAGCCATAACCATGTCACCAACACCAGCAGCGGGGAGACGGTTGAGGCGAGCACCGGTGGCCTTGACGGAGATGATGTAAAGATTTCGGGCGCCGGAGTTGTCACAGCAGTTCATGACTGCACCACTATGTTGAGGGTACAGATATCAGTAAAGTTGAACATGTAACGTCCTGCCATCGAAAGAACTCCGTCATCCACGCTTAATTCGATCACCCCCAATGGGCTAATCCAGCTTTTTTGTAAAAAATAGTCTCTATTCGCATATTTTTTTCTGTCCTTCGTAGGCGAATGGCGCAGTGGTGTATTTCATGTCGGATACTGGGGAAATCGCAGATACGTACACTGGGAGACCAAGGGTCATCTTCAGCTTGTTGCCGGCGGCACCGCCACGACTAATATCACACAAATTATGTTAGCTATATTCCTCTGATTTGCGATGCTGCTGCTGTGCTCGTCTGCTTTTCGCTTTCTAGACTTGAAGTACAAGCCTCAACGCAAGAGCTTGCATATCAGCGGACACGTCAAAATGTGGCCAGGCTTACCCTCTCTTCGACATGATGACAGATTTCTACCGACACAGGGAAACGACGTAAGAAGGCTGGGTGGTCGTGGAATCCGAGAATTGACAACTTGCGATCTTCAAATTCAGGCGTTTCGACGGTTTCCAGCAAAGATGGATTTCGCTTAATGTGGGCAGAGAGAAAAATCTTGGCGGTGTTTTCTGGTTGGCCCAAAACAGAATAGCGTGTTTCTATTCACGTGATTTACCCTAGACCTAAAATAATGACCGATTAGGGAGTCATGTGATCTTAAGTTATCCATGGATTAGGCTGGGTCCATCGTTACAGGGCAGATACACAAGAGTAGATGGTTTAGATGGCGAGAGCAAAGCAAAGCTGGCAAAGAATAAGGCATTGTCAAATGGCAAAGAAAAAAACCAGAGAAGAACAATTGACGTATTCACGGAACATACGTCAGAGACAGCCGACGCCTCCTTTTCCATATGTCATTCCTCGCCATGCTGGACCCCAAAGCAAAACTCCTAGATGGATATTTCCCCCAAGCGCCAATAACAGTTACATAGCAACAGTGTGTTCAATTTAGAAAAACCAGAAGATAACAGGAAGGAAAAGGGAAGAGCACCAAGTTACTCTTTCTCTTTTGGAGCCTCCTTAGACTCATCAGTATCAAGCTTTGTTTCCTTGGCTTCCGTGGTATCAGTAACCTGCGTAGGCTCTGTCGCAGTGTTTTCTGCCCCAGAAGCATTCGACTTGGTTTCTTCAGCCACTGGGGGTTTTGGGGGTGTCGTCTCCCGTGCAGGAGCCTTTGCAGCAGCTTCATCCTCTTGTTCTTCGGCTGGAGGTTCTAGCTCGATAGTTTCGTCCATATTAACATCTGCGTCTTCCATGGTGGTGTCCCCGTCAGCATTGTCATGAGGGACTGCTAGATTCGAGGCAGGTGTGGAAACGGGAGGCTCTTTCTCCTCGACCTCTTGGGCGGCACCGTTGGTTTCGGCGACGGGAGTCTCATCATCCTCCATTTGTGAATCTGGCTTGGCTAAAGGTTCAACGGCAGGAGGAGAGGGCTTGGCAGGAGGTTCTGCATTTTCTGTTTCGTCCATCTTATCAGCCTGCTCAGGCTCCTCCTCCGGCATGGATGACTCGTCTCGAGGAGTAACAATCCCACTGTCTATAATGGAGTCCCCATCCAGGTGACGGTGATTGATATTCCCTCGCCTCCTTTCTCTATTGGGCTGACGACGGACACCGTTTGCAGCTGCGGATTCTTCATCTTCACTCTCGCTTAGTTCGCCATCTTTTTCGACGTAGTTGTCAAATCGTCGTTTTGTATATCTCTTATCCTTATTTTCATCTTCATCAAGGTCATCGAGGATAGCATCCGCTTCGTCATCCATACCATCAACTAATGGGTCCCTCGGGACATCTGTCATTTGGACTGATGGAGCAAACGTAGTGCGCCGTAGATTTTCAACAACTTGCATTCGAATCTTTTCCAGGTACTCCTTGGAGTTGGCATTATCCATGTTCGATGGCCGAACATCCAATTCATAGTCAGGAGAAAAGTACTGAAATACAGTAAGCACGCAGCCTGCATAGAGTGTTGGATAATCTGAAAAACTTACTTCATAATAGTCGTTATATGGAAGCTCTGTTGGAAGCTGATTTCCAACAAGCACACCAGTTTCATATGCCCATGTTCGAGCAACGTTTCTCATTGTGTAACCACCACCGCCCAGGATTAATGTAGGGAGGTTGAAGCTTTTGACGTATTTAACGCAGTTCGCATGGCCGCGCATACTCAAGTTGAAACATCCCAGACGGTCACCAGACAAACTATCACCACCGCACTGAAGGACGACAGCCTCTGGGCGGTACCATTCCATAACATGTTTGATAACCGGTTCAAAGATGCCTTTATAAGAAACGTCATCTATGCCATCTCTGAGAGGAAAGTTGACAGAATAATACTTCCCTGCACCGACACCAATGTCGCGCAGTTCGCCGGTTCCGGGGAAGTATTCTCCATATTTATGGAATGAGACCGTCATAACGCGGTCGGTAGTATAAAATGCTTCCTCGACACCATCGCCATGGTGGACATCAATATCAATATAAAGAACACGCTGTTTGAAACGCAGAAGCTCGAGAATGCCGAGAACAATGTCTTAAATGAAAAATTATCAGCTTCGTTCTCGAAGAAAGGAAGAAACGGGTGTAAGACCTACCGTTAACGTAACAAAAACCGCTTGCTTCACTTTTCTTTGCGTGATGAAGACCACCTGCCCAGTTGACTGCAATGTCGCATTTATTTCTGTTGAGGCGCGCAGCACCTTCCATAGAGCCTCCTGCGCTGATTCCACAGAACTCAAAAAGACCGTCAAAAACGGGGCAGTCATCACCAACATTATAACGGCTCTGCTCCTTCGCGTACTGGTCCATATTATCGGGTGTAACTTTGGCAAGAAAATCTATGTATTCATCGGTATGAAACTGCGTCATCTCAAATTTGCTGGCGGGTTTCGCGCGCTATAAATTATGTTGTTTTCCGTCAGTTATCAATCTCCTGTTTGAATTTCCGTAATGAAAAACAGCAAAAATAGGCTCAAAAAGTATGAAACAACGGGCTAGACAAACTTACATATATCTCCATCTTTTTATAAAGTCCATAGTTCATCACCAAGCTGTGGGTCATCCGAATGCGATGAGGCTTCATGGGGTGCCCAGCGACGTAGGCATAATTGCCCACATCGGAGTCATAGAAGTAGGCAATGCGCTTCTTATCCGTGGACCCATTCGTAACGGGAGCATCTAGCGGTGCAAACCCGGTCATGATGGGCAAGCCTTGGGTAATTCGGGTAACGGAGGAGCTTCAAGAACAGTTTGCAGGTATATAGTTGTTCTGTCGCAGTAAACCAAGCCTGCGAAAGTGGTAGAGGAGGTCAAACAGTCAGAGAGGAACAGCAAGCCCCATAGCCCGTAGAGAACACAGTGAGAGTAACAATATCGCAAATCAAGGAGTCCTGTTAAGAGCTTTGCTGCTGCTGCTGCGAGCAAACGTAGAATGCGAAATGATGAAATGTTTCTCCTTGGGCGATGAGAAGTTGAAATGCATGAGCAGGAACGGCTGACTAAGCAGGAACCCGGCTCCCGGATTAACTTGCCGGAACCAGCTGGCGCCTCCATCATCCTGGAGGTGGATTAGGTAGAGGTTCGGCCAAAAAAGAGCGTTCGTGGACCTTAGAAAGCCAAAGCAAAGCAAAGCAACAAGCTCGACTCCTACCTTTCCTTTGCCCTTTCTTTCACCTGCTTCTTCTTGCTCCCAGGCCGGTGACTCGTGGCTAGGAAGATACCGGCCGTTTGTGTGCGACACCTTTTTCTACCTTTTTCACCGCAGCTACACTTCAAAGCTTCCTCGCAATAAGGCACAACAGGCTGTCGTCATGGAACGGTTTAGCCGAATGTTACAAGCTGCCCAGGGCATGGGCATGAGTAATGCTCCTCAGGGGGTAAGATATCATTCTATGTCCACCTTGTTTCTATGGCCATGGCGCCTTTTGCGTTTCGTGGAAACCCCATATCTGACCCGAGGCCTGAATAGGATACTCCCAACCTTATTGATAACTCCGAGACCGTTCATATATCCTCTCTAGCTCTTCTTAAGATGTTACGGCATGGCCGTGCGGGTGTACCCATGGAAGTGATGGGCTTGATGCTGGGAGAATTTGTGGATGAATACACAGTCAGAGTTGTAGATGTGTTCGCTATGCCCCAGAGTGGTACCGGGGTCAGTGTCGAAGCTGTTGACCCCGTATTTCAGACGAAGATGATGGAGATGCTTCGACAGACCGGAAGGTACAGTGATACAGATTACAGTTTATCCCTGCTTCCATGGTTTATTTGTTCTTTTACTCATAAGTGAATTTACAGACCAGAAACCGTCGTGGGATGGTACCACTCCCATCCAGGTTTTGGGTGTTGGCTTTCTTCAGTTGATATCAACACTCAACAATCTTTTGAACAGCTCACTCCTCGTGCCGTTGCCGTTGTCGTTGATCCTATACAATCCGTAAAGGGGAAAGTCGTCATCGATGCTTTCCGATTAATATCCCCTCAGACTCTTGTCATGGGCCAGGAACCTCGTCAGACCACATCTAACCTTGGACACCTTAATAAACCATCCATTCAAGCTTTGATTCACGGCTTGAACCGTCATTACTACAGTATTGCCATCAACTACCGAAAGACAGGCCTGGAAGAGAATATGCTCATGAACCTCCACAAGCATGTATGGACTGAAGCTCTTCAGATGAACGACTTTAGGGAGGAGCGCAAAGAAAATGTGGAGCGGCTACAGAAGCTTGTTGGACTTGCTGAAGGATACGAAAAGAGGGTTAAGGAGGAATCGGAGCTGACACCGGAACAGCTCAAGACACGATATGTTGGAAAACTGGACCCCAAGAAACGTAGGACCCCCTTTGATCAGCGCAGCATTTATATTTATACCTTGACTAACTTTGAATTTCTCTCTCTAACAGACATTGAGGATGTTGGTCAACAGCTTATAGAGGACAACATCGTAGCTGTATCCCGACAGATGATTGATAAGGAGGCATCTCTAGCTCGAGATAGCCGATCAAAGGCACACCAGCAAGACATGATGGAGACCGATGAGGAAATATAATTTTCTGTTGCCTATGTATCATTATGTCCTCCCTCTGAAATACGACTTCATCTACATGATATACAGTAGTATTCTATATATTAATGACCCGTTCATAACTTAACAATCAATGATAAGAGCAATACTCAGTCTATTAATGTATGTACTTATATATGGAAAAAGTCTATCGATACAGTGAAAGTTGGAGCGCTATATATGTCAAAGAAAACCGGGGAATCATTAAATATCCAGACAAGTGCTTGTATTATCAACAGGGAGCAGTAGATGAATTCGAAGATTTGAAGGGACCAGCCCATCGAATCTTCTTCTTCGTGGTCTGAATTTCTTGAACCAGACCACTGACCAGGCCGCCATTTCTCTCGATCGACGAGTAACCATCAATGACAACATATCGCAAACTCGGAAGGTCTTTTAGTATGCCATGCAGGAGCCGGCATGAAAACTTGGTATAAAAATCCTTGGAAATGCGGAACGGCTCAAACATTGGGTTTGACGGGTCACACAGAACGAGTATCTCCAACGTATGGACTCCTTCCATTGATTTAAGCCCGAGTTTCTCATTTACAACCCAGGATTCCGGCGGCTCAGTCCAGCTCGAGCCCAGCACGAGCCGTAAAACCCTCACCGCACTCTTGTATCGGGGCGCGAGGTCGCAGACGTTCGGCACAATGGACGGCTGATGCTGTACGGGAAAGATGCGGAATGTGTACGAGGAGTAGAGGTATTGGGATACGTCGTCGTGGAATCGGCGGGAGGCCAGCATGATACTTGTACGCCTGTGCCGGCCAAACGGTGATGAGGCCAGCTCTTGGTCGGTTGGTTTACGGGCTCGCCTAACGGGTTTCACGATCCGGGGCGGTCCTGAAAAGACATACGAGTACACCTTACACCGGAGCTCCCAGGGCAGATCGAAGAATCTACACTCGTTTTTCTGCTCTTGCTCCTTCAGCTGGCGACTCACGCCCTTAGTGGATGGCGGTATCATGGTAGTCGTTGCAGGGCCGAAACCGAAAAAACGATAGAAAGGCATACGATGCTCAAAGCTGCAGAGGTCCCGACCACGCAGGTAGCCCGTCTACCATTCTCCGCTGATATCAAGCTGCTGCCAGAGAGCGAGTTCAACACGAAGCGACGGAAAAGAGCGTAACCGATGTGTCGACACCGACGGAGACCAAGCAACTCATAGGAAGCCCTAGCTGTTTCTCTTGGTGGCGCGATGGCTATATGAGATATGTCATATAGCCTTGATCTACCCAGCTATTACAACACAATGGGCACTGACGGCGAGCAAGGTGTCAAATTTCGCTCACTGGGGTCGATTAATAACTTTCTGGGAAGAAGAAGAGAAAG
>NW_003315276.1:0-102902 GCF_000151505.1 Trichophyton verrucosum HKI 0517 | reverse complement strand
GGTCGAGGTAGGGGTATTTTTAAGAGGTGGGGGCTTAAGCCTACCTATCTACCTTCTAAACCTTAATAGTAATATTAATAATATAGCTAAAACCTTTGAGTTATTTAAATATAGGTATTATAACTTTTATTATAAGAAATTTAAATAGTTTTTTATAATAAAAATAATAAAATCTACTACTATTAAGAGTTATTTTATGTTATTTGTATTATACTACTTTATAGACGCCTAAATAATACTACTATAATATCTAAATATATTAAGATTTTTAAAGAGATAATTACTACTAATTTATCTATATATCTTTATCTAGAAAGTAATAATAACGCTACTTTCCACTTAAATAACTCTAATAAGTAGAGTTATAATAAAACTATCTATTAGTACTTTAACTTATAATAAGTTATAAATAACTTATCCCTAATAAGTAATACTAGGGGTACTACAAAAATTACTACTACTATTAATAAAATAACGCTAGATAATAATACTATTATTAAAAAGACGCCTATAGTTACTAATATTAATAATAATACGCTAGATAATACTAGTATTAAGGGCTTAGTAGTTAAAACTATAGCCGCTATCTCTAATAGTAGGGACCTTACTACCTACTATCTACTATTATTAGATAATAACTCCTCTACTAATACTACTCTATAGTCTAGGAAATATAAGTTCTAGATAAAGGTAGTCTATATTTTATCTTTAGTATTATAACTAGCTTTATCGATTACTTTATTTACTAAATCTACTCTAGTATTATCTACTTTAAATATAATTATTATCTATATCTAACTTCTCTTATAAATCCCTAATATTAATAATATTATCAATACTAGCTCTCTCTTACTTAATATCGTTGAGGTATTAATAATTAATATTACCTCCCTAAATATAGCTTCCATAATAAAATCTATTAGTACTACTATTGATATTATATATATTTTTTATAAAAGAGTTAACAATTATATTATTATATACTTAGCTAATTCTACTATTATTATAGACTATAACTAGATCCTTTAGAAATACTATAAGGTATAACTATATCTATAATTAACTATAACGGCTCTAATAATCGCTATAATAACTTTCCAAAAAGTTACTATTAGACTAATAGATACCATAATTACCCTTATAGCTAACCCCCTACTAATACTAGCCTAGGCTATAGTTAAGCTTCTTACTATAAGCTCTAAACTAGACTCTCCATATAAAGATACTATCTAGGCTAAAAAAAGTATTACTTTATAGAAAGTACTAAAGGTCTCTAATAAAACCCTTATAGAATAATTAAACTCTCTAATATTTAATATTATTTTTCAGATTCTATATTATTTATAATTTTTCTTTTATCTTATATTTCATTATATTAAATAATATAAAAGTATCGCCTATATTATTTTTACTATTTTTCTATATTTATTACTTTTATTCCTCTTTCTTTCATTATATCTAATATTTATTATATATATTAGCTTTTTTAACCTTTAGAAATATAATATTATATATATAATTTTATATTATTTATATTACCAATATTACTTTGTTACTAGAATATTAGATAATTAAGAATTAATCAACCTTACTATATTATAATATTACTACATTAGCTGCGTGCGTCGCACGTAGTATTTTATTATATATTTTATTTCTATAAAGTTATAAATTATAATAGAGTTCTAGTAAGTAAATAATAGGGTAATATTTTAAATTCTAGTCCCTATAGTAGGGTAACGGTAATAAGTAGAGAAGAAAAGAATAATAGTAGAGTAAAAGAGACTACGTTAGGTAACTATTATATAGCCTATACTTAGCTACTTCTAATATATCTACCCTAGACCCCTCCTATAATTATCAATATTCAGTATAGTTACGAATATACACCGTACCACATTCATCCTAGTCTAATTACCATTTATCTTACATGTACCTAGGTAGTATTTGGCGTTCTTTACTCCATACAACTACAACTACTTTACTGAGGGCTCCATATATTTCTGTGGTATAACCTTTCTACAAAAATGTACATAAATCACTCGGGATCTGGAGGTATCAAGGCCGTGAATGCAGACAAATACCTGACGGTTCGGCTACTCGGCTTTCACATAACCTCTCGTACTGCTTCTGGCGAAAGAATCGAAATATAACTGATGATAGATACTATACCCATTCATAATCTAGATGCGGCACTCAACACTCATAGTGACTGCTCATTTATGCGGGACCTGAGGCTCTATTACCTTGACCGTATGGCCAAGAAACTGAATAAGTGGGAGCTAATATAATGGACGTGGAGATTGGCTTTGAGGTTACTCATTCGTTTGATATTATGTGGAATATTTTTATTTAGCAATTGATCCAGGCAACAGGGGTATCAACGCTCAGAATAATGTCATTTTATTACTGAACAATATCCATCAGTCTTTGGATGGCTATCCGAAAGCCACAAGGCCCAGCCATAGCCATCATACTAGAGGTTTTCCAATTAAGCTTTGGTAAGCACTATAGGTAGGGAGCTCCGGACGCTGCCTGCTAGTGCCTAGATAACTGCCATCATGTGGCTGATGTTTGGTTCATATGGCATTTTGAGTGGGCGGTGCTTCGCAAGAAATACGGTGCTTGGGAGCCAACTTTCGAGTTGGATTTGCGACATGGACAATACCTCGGAAGGACGACTGGCTGCGGCGAGGATGATGGTAGCTTTGGCCGGCTTCGTGGAGCTGATAATGTGGTATGGATGATCAAGAGAATATCGTGCGGGACTTGCATGCCTTTGATCAACGGCTGGTAGGCCTTTGCTCCTGGGTAATTCCCTTTTCTAGCGAGCTATCGTCCAGCTGGATATGCCTATCTCCATTTGCATATGGATCACCAACTACTTCATCAACATAAGGATTGCAGCTTGGAGGGTTTAATGGGTTTTGTGACCCACGTGAGTCCCGGGATCCGCCCTCACTACTGCAGGGGACATGACCTGGCCGAGATTTTGCGCTACCATATGACCCTCTGCTAGAGTTGCGATCAAACTTGAGACTCGGGATATATTTGGCGACAAGCGGTCGATAGAATGGGAGACAAGCGTTTATTGCACCCAATTCAACCTCCAAGCCGCCGAAAGTTACATCCTTGATCATAGAATGGGAATAATCATTAACTTTGAGAGTCAAAACGGCATATATCCGAAGGCTAGAGAAAACGCAAACACTAGCCGGGAGTATCAGCATCAACATGGGTACGCTTAATAAAAGGGGCGGATTGTACTTACACTAGACCGATGGCAAATATACCACACAGTGCTAGTCTCTTAACCAAATTCATCTGCAGGTTCCACAACACGGGTATTGGAAGCAGGTATATGGACAAGTCGACGATCAGGTTGGCCACAGCTATAGCTAGATACGCCTTTGTTGCATTACCGCAGGTTCCGTGTGCGTCTTTGTTCCAGGTATAGTTGAACGGCCGGCAGAGCAAGAAGGGCTCTAGGATTCCGGCCAGGTAGAGGGCTATAGTGACAGTGCTCTCAATATAAACAGCGATTCTCATTGACTGTTTTGAGCCAAACACTTTGTGGTAGAAGGATAAGATAGAAAGTTTGATAAATGTTGTAGCCGTGGACCATATTATAGGCCCTGCAACGAATGTCTATGCTTCCGGGTTAGTGAAGATTCATAAATGCGTTATGTGGTACGATAAGATGCAAATTATCATTTTATTCATACCTTCAGTAACATCAGAAGCTGACGGTCGGTCGCCTGGTTCATGTGTAGGCCTGCGCCGCCATCTATAACAGCTAGGCGTTTGCAATAAAATGTCAGCAACCGCCATGCCAGAAGCTGATAGACTCCTTAACTTACCAACCATTGCAAGGACTGCCGTGGCAACTGTAAAGATCTGCAGATATCATTAGCAGCCAGTGTTAGCCACATAGCGGTAAAATGTTGATAGGGCATTTTCGGCATACCAGACCCAGGACTATAAGATAGTCACTCATATAGTAGTTCCTACCAATGACCTGGATGGCGTAGAACCTGAGGATCACGGCGATGATCGCGAGCGAAGTGAATATGGTGTTGATAACGATGACTATCACTCCACCAGCGGGGAACTCCATCTTTACGGTTTCCGATCAACAATGGGTCTTGGTGATAGGTATTAAGTAGAAGTCTTGGTATCAGTTTGGTGTTGAGTGTCAACAACTATCCGGTTTCTTCTGTTCCGGTCTGCTCCTCTAGCCTGCAGACGTCAAGTAATCTGTCGAATAGAGACGTAAGACAGATAGAGAGGTGAGCATTTCCGCCTGTATCTTGTGTTGGTTCCGCACTGTGCAAAATGTCGCTGTAGAATTACCCAAAGATAGCTAGTACGGTACTGAGTAGGTGACAACGGTTGATTATCTCTTGAAAGCAATTGAAATATCGAAGAAACATCGAAAATGGGATCCGTGAAATAACTGCCTGTAGGTATATATAGTTAGCTAGCTGGATACCGCATCCGCTTTCTCCACAAGCTTCGGCCACCATCTAAACTTGGTTCTACCCCCACAGACAAGAAAGTAGAGTTAACGCTTACTTTCTATTTTATGCTTTGTCTTCTTTCTTCTAGACAAAGGAGATGTCTTGCCATGCGCTTAGATGTGCCTGCTACTTGTGGCGTGAGGCATGCGCCAGAGCGGCAGCTAGTCCTCTATACATGGAACAAGCGGGATATTGGTGTAGCCAGAGCAACCCTTTGAGGACTACGGGAGATGGGATCCCGCCGTGAAGGAATAGCCATGTACACCTTTGCGGCCAGACTGAGTGCTTCATGTCAAGTGACTTTGGGCAGAAGAGTAGCTTCGCCCTGGCACCGACTGCAAGGAGAATTCCCAGCTGCCGCCAGGGGAGGGAGGCAAAAGCACAAGGTCATACATCGCTGAGGTCATGATATCTCATCTCAACGGAAATCGGTTCTGGCCGTCAAGGGCTGGTTCAGTAAGTCATATCTAAGAAGTAAGTTAGCCAAGGACCTGACGCACAGGCTTTCGACCGTAAAACCATCGGTTCTCTCTTCTTTGTCTTTTCGCTTACCTTTCCTTGATATCAGAACAGCGTAAGCCTTTGCACAAGGTTAGACTTCAGTCTTGAATGAATGGATGGACCAGTCGACGGTCTCGTATGTGACAAACTCTGCAAGCTCGTGAAGGACAAAGGCGGTTAAACAGTTGACTAAACAGTCAACCGCTTTGATGGCCAGCTCGCCGTCCCCGTCCTCGCCGTCCTCTGCTCAACGGTTCCAAGGTAGCTCGGCCATTCTTCACAGCCTCAAGCTGTCGGCTGACTCGTCAACTAACTATGCGGGGAGGTCGACCGTCAAGGTTAACTACAGGTCGTCTCCGAAAGCTATCATCACAGACCAGCTCTGGGGACCAGCGGTGGCAAAAGCGGGAATCATCAGGTCCAGCGCAGGAGAGAGAACTCGATTTGCCTTGAGGCTCTCCGAATCACCGAAGTTCGCTGAGGTCATTCGATGACGGAGATGACAAGCTCAAAGAGAGCTGTAGGCTTCTCTAGACCTAATGTATCCAAAGCTTCTCAGTGAAGAAAGAAAAGGCCTTCTTCTGGCCGTATTTGTGGTAAGTGTGGATGTGTCTGAAGTCACAAAAAAACACTCTATAGCCTGTATTACTTTGCAGTACTCCAAATGTAGAAGGCTGTGATAATCAACTGGTTCATGTACAATATCTAGAGGATGAGTGTCAATGCCGAATTATGGACCCTGACCAGCCAGGTTGTTCAATGCATCACCGGAGACGCACATTCCCAGCCACTCATCCTTCGGTGCCGCGCCAATGGACTTGTAGAATTTGATACTGGGCTCATTCCACTTCAAAACGGACCATTCAAGTCTCTTCCCTCCGATACGAATGACTTCTTGGGCGAGTGTCTGTAGTAGTTTGAAGCCGTAACCTTTGCCTCGATAGGCTGGCTGAACGTAAAGGTCCTCCAAGTAGACACCGGGCGCTGATCTCCAGGTTGAGTAGTTATAGAAGAAGAGGGCCATCCCCACGGGTTTCGGACTGCTGTCAGCTTCGGTGGCAGGTGGAGTAATGAGAAACGTATAGACAGAGCCTCGTTTGGGTGAGTCCGGGAACGAGAGTGTTTCCCTTAGCGAAGAGAGGGTGGCCTGGACTTCATGCTGTGCCTTTTCGTACTCTGCGAGCTCGTTGATGAACTGCAGGATGATCGGGATGTCTGCTTGTCTGATTAGCTCAACTATCAAGTTACCCTCCTTATCAAAGAACCGAGCCGCGTGTGTTCGTACCGTCTTCAGTCGCAAGTCTGGTAATCGGCTGGTCAGCCATGCTGTCGGGTTGATGCTTTGCTGTGCTTTGATGCCTATAACTAGGTTTCTTCTCTTTAACGGGAAGAAATTCAGTATTGCTGAAAGAATCCCGGGTGTTTGGGCCATTATATACCTACATGAATACTAACCGACCTGTGGCAAATACCCGTTAGTTATCGCAACCTCGAACTGACACTCACGCCCTTTGACAGAGAATCCGAGGTTTGCTGAGAAGGTTGACTGCGCTCAAGCAAGAGGCTAAATAGCAATACGGATTGTGGCCGAAATTTACATCGTATTAGTTAGCTATGTGAGTCATGCAGATTACAGCAGGCGCTACATTTATCGTGATGATATAGCCGACATCCATTTCTGCTCGTCCGTTCTGTAGATAGCAAATAGCTTAGTTGAATATTCAGCCCAACTGTCAGAGGTGAACAACTTACGGATCAAAATGCAGCAGCATCCCAAGAACTGGGATCAATTGCTTCTGGTGGTTTCGGTCTTTTTGCTCCAAGAACTGTAGCAATACGTTTTTAAGGTAAACGTAGTCAATCGGAGTAGGTGTATCGTTCCGGGTGATCGAGCCGTTTCGACCGCTGCCTGTGCCTGGGGGCGGAGAAGTAACACCGCGCTGCCTCGCCGATTCAAGAGAGGAGCGCGGCGATCTGTTCCCAGAGTCAATCCCGCGCTTGTTCGGTAGCTGGGAAGCTTTCAAATCGCTAGCGAGGGACTTGTTGGTCCGCTTGAGCTTCTCGAGGCGCTGGTTGGTTTCCTCAATAGACCGGCGGAGGGCAGCCTTCTCCTTTTCTAGGTCCCTTGCATGGCGCTCGCTTTCATCGAGCGCATCCCGCAAGTGTGACATGGCTTCTTTAACCTCGGCGAGCTCTTGGTTAGAGCGTTCCAGCTGTGATTCCAGCTCGCCTCGTCGCCGTTTCCACTCCCTTTGTGCATGCTCTACCTCGTCTTTGTCTTCTTCTATCCTTCTCAGGGCTTTCTCCGCATCCCTTGCCTTCGTCCTTAACTCCTCAATCTCTCGGGCTCTTCTTCGGTTTACCGAGTTTGCCTCGTCTTCGGCTCGGTCCCGTTCTTCAATGACGGCTTCGAGTCTCTCTTTGTGTTCCCGCACTTTTATGTCTGCCTTCATCTCGATATCTGAGAGCATCCTCCTCATCGTTTCTCCTTCACGAGACCGCTCAGATAGAAGGCGATGAGCATCCGCAACCTCTTCTTCTAGACTTTCGCATCTTTCAGTTGTTTCCTTTACCTGCATTGCCATTTCTGATGCCTGGTCTCGCATGCTGCTCATCAGACTTTGAGCGCTGGAGTACTGGGCTGTCTTCAGCTTGATGTCATCACGTAACTGTTCAATATCTCTATTAAGCTGGGATACTTGTTCCTCAACATCACGAAGCCTAGACTGTGATGCTCGAAGTTCCTCTTCAGTCTTTGTAAGGTCACGTAGAGTCTTCTCGTTAGCCTCAATCGCCTCTTGCTTTTTCCCTTCAGAGTAACGCAAATCGCCTTGCGCTACCTCGAGGGCCTGCTCTGCTTTCAGTCTTCCATTAGTCTCCTGGCTGATCTTTTGGCGCAGTGTTTTCACCTCAGAATCCTTCTCTTCAATCGAGGATTGTAGGCTCTTAATTTCTGAACGTAGATCATCGTGTTTATGCTCCAGGTCTGACACCTGTGATGTCTTTGTCTTCAGTTCTTCTTTTGCTTTCTTAAGCTCTGCTGACTCTGCTCTCAGGGAGCGTAGCTCAGGCTGTAGTTTCTGCAGAGTGTCTCGAAGATCGGAGAGATCTTTAAACCTAGAAGCCGCCAGCTGTTGAGCAGCGTTCAGGTCCGTCTCCAGAATCAATGCTTTTGACTTCAGGTCCTCAAACTCCACCGACAAACCTTTATGAGCCTTCTCAGCATCTGATGATTGTGTAGAGCTCAACCGTAGACTAGATATCTCTTTTTCGAATTCTGCAGCACGCTTCTCAAGAGCAGATTTCTCTGCAAGCAACTCCTTGACCTTATCTTTTGCCTCAACGTGGTCCTGTCCAAGGCTTACCACTTCATCTTGCAGGGTCTCTATCTCCTCGCGTAGATTCTCCTCTCCCTTAAGTTTCAAGCAGAGACGATCGATTGCAGCATCCTTCTCCGCGATCTCTGTTTCTAGTTTTTGAATTTTAAGCTCAAGATCACTGATGGTGCCAGAATTTTGCGGAGGTATATTGGCATTTGACACTTCAACAATCTCGTCAGACTCTTGCTTTGTCCCTTTCTTCTTTTTCTTATTTTTCTTTTTGGACCCTGAAGTCGCAGCAGCAGGGGTAGCATTAGTAGCAGCGGGAATATTGACGTCCTCAGTGGGCTTCGAAGGGTCTGTCCCTTTAATGCTTCTCTTAATTTCTGCGAAATCAACGTACTCACCATGGGAAATTCGATCCCTGGCAGATTTCCACATCTCATTATCATCCAAACCCTTGTCAATGAAGCTAACAACAGCACTGAGAGAGTCTGTTTCGGCTGTTTTAGCAGACAACTCTACCTTCAAGGATGACATTGTGTCTTCGGCTTCTTTGAGTTGCGACTTCAGATTTGTTACAACTCCTTGCAGTATTTCTAGCCGTTTGCTAGCGTCTTTATCGTTTGCCTTGCTCTGCTCTTGAGCATTCAGATCTGCCTTTATCCGGCTCATTTCTTCTTCCGTCTCTTTGATCTGAGACCTCAGTTTGCCAATCTCCGCAGTAGAGTTATCTAGCTCTGATGAAGCTGATGCCAATTTTGATTCCAAGGCCGCGATTTGTTCCTTGAAGGATGACTCCTGGCTCACAAGCTTAGCTTCCTGTAGATCTTTGTGCTCACGCAGGCCGCTAAGCTCGCGGGTAGCAGACTCCAAGCTATGAACCATGCCCTCTGTTGATTCGCGAGCCACGGCGAGATCATTTGTTAATGTCTTAATCTGAGACTTGAGCGCAGTAATCTCTTTATCACGAGATTTTATCTCGGACTCTAGCCGTGGTATCTCATTGTCGAAGGAAAAGAACTCCTCCGTTTCCTCGACTGGCGGCGGCGAAGAAACAGCTTTCGTTTTTGGAGAAAATATGGATAAGCCAGGGATAGCGGTGGCCATAGAAGTCACAGAAGGGGTCGGTGATTTCTTCGGATTTTCTGAAGTCTCTCCCGGTGGACTAATCGGCGAAGCCTGTGTAGCATCCTTGTCCTCCACCTGGCTCCCTCCAGCGGAATCGTTTTTGCTCTTGAGTTTAGATACCTCATCCCAAGCATCCTTTGCAGATTTCTCTGTAGCTTCTACCTTAGCCTTGAACTCATCACGCTCTGACGATACCCGCTTCAACTCTTCCACCACCATATCACCCTTTAATGAAATCTGATTCAGGTATTCAGTTAAGGCACGAGGATCTGTAATAGAAGTAAGAGGCGTATTTTCACGGAGGGCAGTTTCGAACGGTTCTATAGTCAGGACTCGGGCGTGTGCAGCTCGATAAGCCTTGAGCAGTTCTTTATGTGATTGTTAACTCACAGGATCCTAACCGCAGAATCATACCTATACATACCTTGATACCTGGCCTCTAGCTTATCCAGCCTTCGCAGCCTCACTCGGATATCGGTGGGTAACTCATTCACGGACCCATCCTTCAACCCGGCTGTAGATGCCTCCTTAGCATCTCCCTTTGCCTGCTGCCCTGACTGCTGCCCTGGGTTCCCAAATCCACCCTTCTCAGAACTTTGGTTAGACGAGGAGGTCTCTGCCATCGGCTCATCGTCTCCGGTGATCGCCTCGCCATCAAACTCAGCTGGGTCTGGTCCACGGGATGGAATTCCGGAGCTATCTTGTTTTATCCGGCTTGTTCGTTGAGATGGGGATGCATTGTTCGACTTTCGGGCCGCTGAGTTCGAACGGGACAGAGTTTCCTGACTGGCGCGCTGCCGGGCCTGTTCTTCAGCTATCCTAGCATCGATAGCACCGCGGATACGCTGGGATCAAGTTGTGTCAGCTTGAGTCGCAGCTCCTAGTCGCAGTTGCATGAGCTCACCTGGAACATTGCGGCCGTTTTCGAGTAACAGTGGCCTTTTTCGGGGTTATCCAGAAGATGATCGCGTACAAATTATCCCGCACTCCCCAATACTGAACTTCCGCGAGTGGCTGTCAGTTGCTATAGGGATGTCTGACAATGGCCAAAAAGGCTGGCTGTTGAGATCCGGTTGAGCACCCTGCCAATTAGTTATTTAGACGAAACAGCTCGATCCCTGGCGCCGGTATAAGTACTGCAGCCTTGCCAACCTACAGACTAACAATTTCATGTCCCTTAAATCACAAGAAGAAGACTCCGTCGTAGCTCTAGGATCAAGTATATACCTGGCGCTGTAGTTGGAATAAATGTTTACTTGTGCTTCTTCTGCTGGAAGCAAATAACTCTGTAGAATGGCCGTGCTTAGTCAGCAGCCACCAACTGGCTCTTCTTGATGCCAGCAACGTCTGTGATGGCTTCTAACACGGCCAACACGCGGATAAAAGCTCAAGAAGACCATGGTACAGCACCGAACGGCCATTTTAACATGCTGATATGAAGCAGGATCGCTGATACGGAATCACCATGGTGTCCCTCTGGCCATGGAGAGTAAGTGTTATCTTTTCGCAGTACATGAACTAGGTCTACAGCAGCTAATAATGAGTTAACAGGGCCCGGATAACTCTCCAGCGTCATTTGAGAAGACACTCGCAGGCTTGTCTGAGAAGATCGCACAGTCAAATGGCAGACTAGAGGTTCACAGGCAACGTGCTCGCCGGTTCAAGGCCCTCTGGACGCTGTATACTACCTTTGCGTACATATTGTATGCACTCATTGCGGCACTGGTGTTAGGTTGGGAACGGTGGGGGCCTGTAGAGTATACGGCCCTGTCAGGTAGCCCAGTAGTGTATGATACCCCCGATTCTGTTTACCTCTGGTGTGCTATATCTTACATGCCTGGATTTATAGAATATATACAGTTCGGCGGATAGGCGCAGCGTTCTTCCAGTATCGAATCACGAAGACACAGAAATACCTCGAAGAACTGCAGAAACAACGTGACGAGACTATTGAAAAGCTGAAAGAAGCTACGAAATACAACTCTACTCTGCAACTACTCGAGAAATATGGCGCGGAGCCTCCGAGGTCCCCGTCTCCACAAGAAGGTGCTGATGACATGGAAGGGATGAATCAGCATGGAGGCTCACGCAAGGGTCCTCGTTCTCGAACTTCTCTCCCCTTCCAGGGACCAAGAACCAAAATGACACCCCCTCCTACAGCTAATATTCGACGACCACAAACTGCCGGTTCTCTACCTTCAAGCCCCATGGGACAGGGACACGATCGCAAACAAATTCCTATTCCGTCAAACCCACCGAGCCCATCCAGCTTACAGTTAGCGCAAATGCAACAGCAGCCACCGCACCATCCTCCCGATGAGCCTGGTTTTCATCCTAGTGCCTTCCCTCCAACCCAGAATATTGAACCCCGTCAGCCACAGTGGTATGACAGGATACTTGACGTTCTCCTTGGTGAAGATGAAACGCTGCCAAAAAACCGCCTGGCACTGATATGTGTCCACTGCAGGTTAGTCAACGGACAAGCTGCGCCTGGTATTCGCACCTTGGAAGAAGTTGGACGATGGCGCTGTGTTGGGTGTGGCGGTTGGAACGGCGAGGAGAAAAAGGATACCGCTACTCATGATATGCTTCGCAAAGAACATATACGTAGACGGAGTGAGAGTATGCCTCAAAGACCAGCGGCACCGGTTGTCGTGGTAGAACCCTCTACCCCCACAGATGGCGATAGCCCTGGGAACAAGATTGGCCGTAAAGCGAGCGTTAGCAGCGATGTATATGAGGGAGAAGGTTTGTCCGCGGGCGAAGATGCAGATTGGAGTAGTGATGCGGAGATGGAGCCAGGTCAAAAAGGCTCGCCAGGCATCAAAGAAGAGCCGTTAGGCTAAGAGAAAATTACATCATTATTGGCATCACGGTTGGAGTTGTAGTGATTTATTCTTTATTATCATTATTATTTATTGACCGTAATTTCATTTTGTTGTGTACTAATTGATTATTCGAGAACCTCAATTATGCACCCGCCCTAGTAATGCTAGTAAAAGAGCACGGTAAATTAATAACATTGTATGTAGTATTTTACAGTATTCATGCTAATGCTCCGTAGATGAACCATTGAAATGACATGATTCCATATATAGGGTATCGCCGGCTGGGTATATAGAATGATGCTGAGGTATGAGAAAAAGGAACAAAGTTGGCTTGAAATATATATATCCTCCCTGGCATCCATCCTGCTCTTCTTCGCCCTTTAAATACTCGCTCGTCTTGGTGCCATAGTCCTCCGCATGTTCTTCTTCTCTTCGGTCTCTTCTGGCATTGGCAGAGAGCCTTCCTTCCTGAGCTTCTCTAGGAATCCCTTTCCATACTGATAGCCTACTTGGTATATTTCATCAAACTTGCCAAATTCCAGAGTCCCGTAGCAGTCAATTGGTGGGCGCATATAAAGACATCCTGGGGTGTTTTTTGCCCGCTCAAGTGCGCCCACGGAGGAGACATAGGCAAGACGGGCTTGGATCTCGGAGAGAGTGGGTGGATTAGGGACACTAGTAAATGGATTCCATCTATTGAGAACTGTCCAGAATCCAGATAGTGAGTCACCATATACCTGTGGAGTGTTGTCGTCGATGGCACCCACGTCCACGGCGAATATGACGTCTGCACCGAGGGATTTCATGCGTGAAACAGTCAAATTATCCACGTATCCGCCATCCAGAAGCAAGCTACCTTCGTCACAGAGCGGCGGAAGGAGACCTGCTAGTGACATTGATGCACGTACGTAGCGCCATACGTAGCCTGAAGAATGGTAGTCCGATCTAGACTGACTGATATTCGTGGTGTTGCAATAGAACTCAAGCCAGGAATCTTCGATCTGGCTGTCGGTGAACGCTTTGAAAAGCCCGCGGTTGAACTCGTGGCCCGTTGTGTAGGAGACAGAAGGGTATGTGAGATCTAATGCAAATCGCCAGATACTGCCCATCTTGGCTGCGAATTTCTTTGCTCGACCATACATAGGCACCACATCCGCATCACGAGCGTAGAGTGCACCGATGAATGCACCGATAGATGTGCCGCCTACAATATCAATTGGAATACCGGCTTCCTCCAGTGCTGTGATAACTCCTATGTGAGCAATACCTCGAGCTCCACCTCCTCCAAGCACTAAACCAACGGACTTGCCGCACAATCTACGTGCTAGTCGGTGAAAATCCCCCTTGAACGGAGTTGTTGCAGAATATAGAGGCTCCTGGCGGATCCGTCGTGAGGTATACTTTTGTATTTCAGCCTGAATAACTTGCACGCGTTGCTTGAGGACAGTACCGAATTTTTTGATCTGTGGCAGTGCAGGTTCAGGGGTAGCACGGTATGTCATTTGAATGTGATGATGCCCACCGTTAATCCACATGCGGTTTTTAAGCCACTGCCTTGTAAGACCAGGTGGAGAGTATCGTTCTGCGTGCAACAGAACTAGTTCTTTTCTAGCTGTTGTCTTCATTCCTAAGAGGAAACGCTCATATTCACCAATACTAGGTGAGGCTCCAGCAACACCGACTAGAAGAATGCAGTCGGCCTGGCTGATACAGGTTTGCGTCCAAGGGGCATTGACACTAGTATCAGCGACATATATAAGCATCCCATACCGTTCTTCAAGGTCAGCAAGATATTGTGAAAGTTTTAGCTTTCCCATACGGTTGAAGGCGTGGCGCCCCAGATGATTAAAGATATCCGCCTGGTGTAACGAGGCAACCCCATCTGGAACTCCTATCTGGTTGAATGCGCTGAGGAGACGACTTGCGAACTCTACAACTGGTATCCCGGATGTCACAGGAAGGATTGCGACTGTCCGTAGATTCAGCGTTGAAGTAAGGCTGCTTGCTTCATCATGAGCCTTTTCACCACCGGCTTCAAGTAGTTTGGTGTTGATCAGATGTTTCATGCGCTGAGCAACCAGTTTAGACACCTGTATTGTTATTCCAGGATGTTCCTGTGCAAGGCTGTTGAATAGCGAACGGGGAAATTTGGCTAGTTCTGTATCTCGTATTGCATGTAAAGTGGCAGGACGAGTTGTTTCGGTCATGACTTCAAGCTCACCCACACTTTCGCCTTGTCCATGCTCACCAACCACGCTTACTTTGTTATCACCAGATTCAAGAACTGATCGTAGACGTCCATTTAGCACTATGTAGATAGAGTCACTCTCGTCTCCTTGGTGATAGATGACTTGGCCGGCATTGACCTGTACCCATTCCAGGGCGAAATCGATATGTAGCAGGAGACGAGGAAGGACATTGGTTAATCGTTTCGCCATAGAGAGAAGTACAAGCGGGTACCGATCGGCAATCCTTTCAAGGCATATTCGCGGTAAGAAACCGACATACACGTCCGTCTTCGCCGTGACGTCCGTGAAAGATCGATATGAAGTTATGGAACCAATGTAACCCTCTAAATCCCCAGGCTTGACCATATATAGGGATCGACGGGAGGTCTTCTTCCGCTGATTTTGTGCATTGACGTTTGATGGTCTTCTAAGGGGAAGCAGCGGTTCGGAGTGAATGTTACTCTTCGATGGACCGATCAGGTCTTCTCCTTTGTCATTCACCGGGATACCGACATCTAAAAAGCCGTCGATAACGTAGTATAATCCCGGATTACGCTCTCCCTGTTCCACCAAAACTGAACCTTTGGGAAAGTAGACAATTTCGATCTCATTGCTCAACTCGGCTTTCAGATTGGCTACTGGCGGCGTACCGCCTGCGCTTGTAACAGAAATGCTCATCTGAGATTCGGAGTCACCATCCCCAAACGCCTCATATGGATCTATGTAGCCAAACGCGTTGTTAAACACCGCTTTTTGTTTCCGCGAATCGTAGGAGACCAAATGTGGAGAGCCATCGGCGGACCCAAAACCTTTGGGAAGTGGGAGAGCTTCCCGCGTAGTTGCTGTTAGTCCCAATGCTTTCACCATACAATCGAGTATTGATTCACGGAAGAGGCTATCTTCGTTTACATGGACAGTAGAGGGTGAATTAAAAATGGAATTTGCAGGTGAACTGGCATCGGGGGAAGTATGCATCGGAGTTTTAATTCCAGAAGTTGAAGTCGAGTCGAGGAGAATACTCCGTGAAGCGAGTCGTCGATCGATACCATGCCGTGGGCCAAATCTAGATAGCTGAATGGTGGAAAGCAAATCTCCGGGGCTTACACCTGCTGCCTCTTTATCAGTGATAGGCGGGGTGGGTGGTGATGTAGCCTGCCCGTTTGCGGCAGACGCCTTGGCCCTTAATGAAGCATCTTTCCGCAGAGAACTGCTCGATCTCCGCCTATTACTGACACCAGGGTTGTGTAGAGCAATCCCCTTTGAGCCTTCTTCCGGCCCAAGACGTTGTACGGCTCTCTGAAACTTCTGTTTGAGTCTATCCAGTGGCGCCCCGCGGAGATCATTGGGTAAATCAAAGGAAGTAAACTTGTTCATCTTCTTTTCTATACTCAAGACATCTGTAGTGAGGCCAAGATATGAATGGGCTGTGGCAAAAGTCACACGTTGCAGCCTAGTCAAAATGACTTGTATAATATGGGCTGTCGCACGGGGGTATAGTCGAGTAAGACGACGAAATGCACTGGCAGGAATTATGGCAATGGTCGTATCCACCACAGCGCGAGCAACTATATCTGGATGAACGGAATTTGTTCTCGGACGCTTTGGAGTACGTCGATTCTGAGCGGAAGAAGTTGGCGGGGTGTGAGCTGTAGAGAAATGAGCGGCGGAGTTGGTATCGTCTAATGTCATGGGCGGGACTGTAGGAAGGCGTCCGCCGTTGGATGGGAGGGATATGTCGCGGTGATGATGGTGGCGGTCTTGGAAGGAAGACCGCGGGCTGCTGGCGAACGGTGAAGGGCTTACAGGGCTGGGTGAAGCAGGCTCTTCCCCTTCCTGATAGCGGAGCTTCACATCTTCACTGAAAAGAGATAGTATGGAGAAGAGAGAGGACATGGATGCGCCGTTCTTCACTTCTGTGAGTAACTGGTACCCCTGGTGATGACGGTGATGCTGTTCTTCTTCCTCTTCCATTGAGTCTTCCACAGAACTTTCTCCATCCTTACCACGCTCCCTCGCCGACTTGACAAATATCTGTACAAGGCCATCAACCACAAGACAGAACCCTTTCTCTTCCTCTAACAAAAGTGTCTCGCCCGCAATAAGTTTTCGAGTCTGCATCGTCCGGGTTAATTCGTGAAAGACCGGCCGTTCCAAGTAGCCGAAGACCTTTATAGCACTCAAAAATTCATCTAGATAGTTTGCGAGTCCCGGCTTTGAGTCTCCCTCCTGGGTGTCTGGGAAAAGGTCTATTTGTGGTTCCTGCCGCTGCGGTTCTGGGGGGAGGTGAGCGTACATATTCAAGAACCGATAGCGGACGAACCAGCTGATTGTTGAGACGAGGAAGAGGGTTATTAATAGTCTATATTATCTGTTAATCACCGAGCCGTGGGTATATAGAGTAATGCAGGAAAAGGCTGGGACTTACAAAGTCGTGAAATTCATTGTGAAGGTTAAACTCATCGAGAAGAGGGTGAACAGGGCTGTTGGGACGGTAATGGTGGTAAAGGTAATGACCGAGTAGAGCAGCCCGGGGAGGACCTGGACGAAGAAGAGGAAGATGGTACCAGCGAAATCGGCCATTGTGTACTGCGAGTGCGCGGGATATTGTGGACAAGAGGGGGTACATGAGGAGGAGGAGGAGAGTTGCTCGAGCTCGAGCTGGCGGGGCGACACCGCGGTAGCCATGGTTAAATCCGGGCAAGCCCGTGGAAGGATAAAGGCGCGATTGGCGCGGGACTCTTTGTTGCTCTTCTTGCGGATGAACTACCCGTATTGACTTCTTGATATGCCTCTCCTCTCCGCGCGACGGCTGCAAGAACGTGGGTGGATCGCTGGTCAAGCCAATTAGTAACGGCATACAGAAATGTAAAAGGGGGCAGCGAGTGACAACCTTGTAAACTATCCTTGTCTCCGAAACAAGCTGGGGGTCGGTGAGCCAAACCATCGATGAGTGCAGCTATTCTTCGCTGCTTGAGGCTATTGGTGGTGGCGGCTCGAGATGGTGAAGAGCAAAGGAGGATAAGGGAAGAAAGAAGAAACGGTGATTGAAAGAAGAAAATAAGGTTGACGGGAAGCTTCCCGCCGCAGTGGTCGATTATATAAGCATATAAAACGCACCGACCACCTTTTCTTCTTGTTTTAACGACGTCAGCTTTGCTTTATCTCGTCTCATCTTTACTTGTCAGAGACACAATTCTCGACGGGCTAACTACTGTGGCAAGCGGAGTACTGCAGGATTCCTGGAACAGTAGCACCAGAGCTGATCCCGGCTACCATGGAGTTACCCCATCCCCAATGCAGGGTGGAATTATCCAGCCACCACCTTGTAGCCGGGGATATGGCAGTTATGGGGTCTCCGGTTTGTCGACATGAACCTGGATTATTTTACCACACTGGTACGACATATAGACACGATATTTGCAACTCTTTAATGTTCAAAATCTCGACAATGCTACTGTATGAAGCAAGCCAAATATATATATATCTCATTATCTTACCCGAGAAGGCCGTCGAACCGTGAACAACTCAATGTTGACATTTAGATCGTTCATCAATCATTGGCCTGACCCTGGCCGGGATGCTATCCGAGAGTGGTGTTGTTATCCGATGGTTAAGCAGCTGATTTGTGGCAGGTGACTATTGAAGCAAAACTTGCATGTAGTAGTATAGGCTCGCTTGTGCATCATTAAGCAAGACATCCCATAAATCAAGAGTAGAATGCCAGTTAGCATCTCTCTCCATCCTCTTTACTGCCATTTTCCTCCCAAGGCACCGTCCTTAGCCGAGGAACTTTTTTGATTGGTTGATTTCTGCTGACCTCAGAGATGACTAATAATCTTATTAATCAGCTGGTCATTCCGCATGGCTGCCACCAAACTTCGATTTTGGCCAACAAGCAACAACAAGCGGATTCTGGTGGTGTATACTGGTGATGAAGAGCAAGGGAGCATCTTGTTTTTCGTCTGGCTAATTAAAAGGACTTAACCAGTAAGGTATCTTGTTAACTATTTCAACTAGTTAACACATTATATAACTAGTCCATAGCCATGGGTTCTGGGCCTGGCCAACAACCATCGATTCCCCCCTCTGGGTGCAACTCGAGCCCTCCGCAGTCATACTTGATTATCGGTGCTGGCTGCTTTGGAGCCGCAACGGCACTGCAGCTTGCTCGCTCTGATCCTTCGTTAGCTTCTAACATCACCCTGCTAGACCGTACTCCATCCCCTTGCCCGTCAGCAGCCGCCCATGACCTGAACAAGATCATTCGCGCAGAATATACGGACCCGTTCTATATGCGCCTCGCATTAGAAGCCATGGACTTGTGGAAATCCGATCCTATATTTAGCCCTTATTTTAACCAGGTGGGCATGCTATTACCCACAACGCTGGAGCATGCTAGTAAGATTGCGGAGAACTATACCAGCATTACTTCTCAGCCCGCTCCCATCGAGTTAATCGAACCAGCTACCGCCAAGGAACGGTTCGGTGGCATTTTCCGAAATGCATGTCTGGACAAGGTGGAAACTTGTCTGTTCAGCCCAGAGGCAGGATGGGGTGATGCAGAGAACGCATTGCAAAATGTCATCAAGTCCGCTATTGCGCTGGGTGTGAAATATGTCCCCCACGCTGTTGATAAGCTATTGTTTGACGAGACTGGGCACAGCTGTCTTGGTGCACGAACAGTTACAGGGCTCGATTTGCGTGCACAGCATGTCATTCTCTGCACCGGAGCGAATACTGCCTGGTTGATAGCCAATAGCGCTCCGGATAAACCGACATTGCAAGTCGGAGGCAGGATGGTGGCTGCTGCTGCAATCATGGGTGCTTACCGTGTTCCTACGGAACAGATGGGAAAGTTTGATTTTGCGCCGATTGTGGTGAACCCTGTTGGGGTTACCCCTGGTTTGTCCTATCCCTAGCCTCTTGACGCTGACTTGGATTGCTTGATTTTAATCATGCATAGGAGAAAGCATACCCCCCGGAAAAACTAGGTTGCTGAAATGCACTCATGAACTAAGTTTCACCAATATGCTTTACCATAACGATTCACATCGGCGCATTTCTGCTCCGCCAGAGGATCCGACCTCCAGCACCTGGACTTTGGATGTCCCAGTCCAGCTGAAAAACGAGGTCAAGTACGTCAAGGATATGCTTTATGGCGAGCATATTGGTGGCCTTGTTCCTGAATTCTACCGCATGTGTTGGTATGACTGCCAGTTCTATCACATGCGGAGTAATCGACTAACCGTAGGCAGGGATGCTGTAACCCCAAATCAAGATTTTATTATATGCGCCCATCCTCGTTCTCAGAATCTTTATATTGCGAGTGGAGGATCGTTTCATGCATGGAAATTTATGCCTAGTATTGGGGGCTACGTGGAGAAGATGATCAAAGGGAAGCTGGACCCAGGTATGGCTAAACGGTGGGCATGGGATCGGGCAAATAGTGGAGGTGCATGTGCTGTGTATTTGCCTTCAAGGGACCTTGAAGGAGTAGTTTAGGCCTTGATTATTGATCGATATGCCAGCCTTTCTGATAGGGCAACCTAGGAGGCTTAATGTATGGATCGTTACTTATACGTACATGTGCTGGGCGCGATCCTTTTCTTTACATACAGACATAAGTTTGACATGGGACTGTTTGACTGAGCGTTCTAGGCAGCTCCACAGCTAACCAGTTAAATTAGTTATTGGCCGTTCGACACCCGCGAATATTCTATGCATAGCTATCTCGCTTCAATCATAAGCACAAGCCACCACAGTCCTATTTTCAGTTGTTTATTGATATAAACGTGGTCAACCATGTAGTTATACAAATAGATGTAGAACAAGGGATCTTCAATGTAATATTCGGGGCTACGTTGTTCTCCGGCAGTCTTACTCTTGTCAGGTTTATTTTAGAAGCATGAGAGATGACATGCATAACAAAGAAATATCTTGGACCATACAACGTGGTAGTAGCAGGGATTATACCTCTGAACAGCCGCAACACACGAACACACGAACACAGGTTACGAAGGGCTCGTGATAAGCATAGAAGACGCAGGGTCTCTCGATCGCTGCTAAATCGACAGTAGTTCGTTCCTCTCTTAGACGACGGGCGTCAGCGCGATGCAAAAATTGATGAGTAAACTAAAGTGCAAGGCAGTAAAGGCTCCCTCTCGCCTCACTAGAGCGACTTTCACAAACGCCTGAAGCCTAGTCAAAAGCGGCCTTTCCCTCCAATCATGTTTCAAGGCGGCAAAGGCGACCTTGTTGAAGCATTGTTCCGCCGTGTTTTCAGCACAAACTGGTTTAACAATACACACAAAACACGACAGAAAGAGGCGTGGGATTGCAAAAAATACGATCTTTTCTCATCCGCCTTACTTCTCGATCCTGCTAAAGGCTTCTTCTGCCATGATTATTCGTAGCTGTATGCCTTGCACCGTAGTCCAGGCGTTTGGTGTTAAACAGCCGCCTGAATGTAGGTCAGTGGAATATAAAAGAGGTCGAAAACCTCTTCAATATCTCCAAGTAATGGTAATGTCAGCTACTACACTCACCACATTTTGTATTGATATCTGTCAATCCCAGCTCAATCCTACCAGCATACGTCAAAGGGATTCTTGCCGAAGTCGCATTTCAAAGCCGTTCTAGTTGTGCGAAAGAGGGGAACCATCGACTGTGATCAATATGCCTTCATTTTTCCCTCGCGAGGTTAGAATATTTTTTGCTCCCCTTCAGATACCTAATCTAACATAGGTGTATGTCATATATAGGATACCCGCACGCTCATGTGTGAGGCAGGGACGGTTATCGACATTGGAGGCGGCCGCTTGGAAAGCTCACTCAAGGAGTTAACAGAGTATCAATTCCTAGGTTCAAATGGTGGAAATCCTCGTGACCTTCCAACGGGACTGTTCTATAATACTAGAGGATTGAAGATCTGGAAGGACATCACTCATTTGCCGGAATACCAACAAACCCAGGATGAAATAAACCTTTTGAACTCCTTCAAGGACCAGATAGCGGACTGGATAGTGGAGGGATGCACAATCGTCGACATGGGTAGCGGGTATGTATTTGCCCTATATATTATTGATCTGACATCATGTCTTCTTGAATAAAATGGTAACATTTAGTTCTTGAAGGGATACCCGAAAGGTGCTGCCTCTTCTAGCGCACCTTGAGCAGTTAAAAGTAGAAGTGCAATACTTTGCTCTTGATCTTTCCAAGCAGGCATTGGAACAGACAATGGAGCAACTTGTCCCAGAATTCCATTATGTCCGATGCTTCGGCCTTTGGGGCGACTTCAGCGATGGTCTGAACTGGTTAAGGCCTGTCAAGTCTCCTAAACTTATCCTTTCCTTGGGCTCCATGTTCGGGAACGATGAGTTCTCCCTCGCCGTCTCCAGGCTGGAGGAGTGGAAACATGTCATGGGCCGCAACGATCTCATGTTACTAGGGTTGGATGCCTGCGACTACCTGCCAGAGCTATGGGAGTCGTACCATGATCCCCAACGAGTCTGGGATAGCTTCATTCGAAATGGCCTGAAATACTCGAACGAAGTTTTGAGGTGTGATTGGTATAAAGAGGAGGACTGGCAAATCTCCGGCCGCATTGATAGCTCACCAGACACAGTCCACCGATTCTCCATCATTGCTAGGCGGGACGTACACTGCCACCCTCTTGGCCTTCACTTCTCCGCGGGGGAACGTGTCGACTTTTTTGAGGCGTGGAAGTACGGTCCAGAGAGGATGAGGAGCCAGTTTAAAATGGCGGGCTTCGCCGAGGTGGAGAGATGGCAGGCCCCTGGCAACCGCCCATTCTGTAGGTGATCCCAAGGTTGAATTCATGTCAAGGTCCGTTGCTGACTCATTCCCACCAATACAGACGAATATCTCTTAATGAATTCCGATTTCACAAAATACTAGGTAGCGACCGGTGGGGGGGGGGAGTCGAGGTGGAATCCGCCTTCTCGCCCCAGGGCCAACGGTCAGACCGCCTTGCATCTCGATGGCTGTGCTCACTTTTTGACCATTCCTGGCGGTGTTTTGACATTTGAATTCCGTTTAGCATATTCAACATTCTGAGCGCTGTTTGTTTTTCTTTGACTTGACGTAAAGCGATGAAGTCCCTTGCAGCATGTCGCCTTTGTATTTAGAACAGACGCTGGTCGTTGTTGATCAAATAGTTAGTTGATGCTTGATGCTGAATGTCATTCTTATTATTGGCGCATCTTCTTGTGTAAGAAAAAGAAAATTGAAGGAGGGAAGTTCAAAACAGTCACGTGTTTACATAATAAATGGATTTGAGCCTCATGGTGGATTATATATTATCCGTTTATTACATGAGCCGAAAACGTCCCGAGGTCCCGGAGTTCCAAAGGCGCAGTTTATTGCGAATTTTTCTACGGAATACTTCAAATAAATTCCTAGACTGTTCTGAATAGGACGATATATCGATAGGGTAAACATTCTCCTTCATTATCATTTTGTCCAAGGCTACCCAAGCTGAGTCAATGAAAGAATTGAAATATGCTATATATAATTCTCTTACAAGAACAAGGACTAGTTATAGAACTGAATAGCTGGATTCACCCGCGGGCATGCTGAGGGTAGAGTTATGTTAAACTAACATAACCTACTGTTGCAATGAGCTGATCAACCATACTTTCCCACCAGGAGGGTCTTTTATGCACTGGCACACTTTCATCGAAGACGTGGCTAACCCCACCACCATCCATCCACGTCCACATTGCCTGGACTGCTGCCCACACCGGGGGAACGCTCTAATAAACCTCGTTAGCCTATTGAATGGTAATTTTTCAAATGTGGGCAGGTTTAAGGGCTGGGTGACATATGAAACTGTTCGGAACCTCGTGCTGACTTACTGATCTACATTTTCCTTCCAGTCCGACGGTTGTGAACCACTCCTCGGCTATCATCCTATCCTTCTTCTCTATCGAGACAAGGGATGCAATAAAAATAGGACAAAAGGGAGCCTGAGACGTGAACAGCGTTCCTGAATATGGCATCATGGTGACGCATTTCCATAAAACTTTGGCTGTTTTTTGGACATCTGGGTGATGGCGAGGTTTTCTACGTCTATTATCAGCCTCCATTCTATCCTGGGTAGATCGAGTTTAAGAGGAACCTTACCTCAACAGTCGGCAGTGGAGGTATATTTGGGCGGCGGCAACCCAAGATTCTCCAGTCAGCTCGGTCACTTTCGTTGCTGTCTGTACTTTTCCATTTTTGTCTAGGTCGCATGATCGAAGCAGCTCTTCCGCACTTGGATACCCATCAGAAAGTTCTGACCACTGGTGGAATGTTTTCAGCCCTTTGCTGATCACTTTTGCTGCATAGATGGGCGCCATGGAGGAATCCTAAAACGAGGATCAGACATAAATCAACTGGCAGTGTATCTGGGAGAGCTAATCTATTATTAACGCAGTTACTTACTTCCTTCACCAAGACAGACAGATTCGTTATTTGTGATATTATATGAAGTAACTTGGGGCAAAGACCAGTACCGCCGTTGATCTTCCAGCTCTCCTTTTGCGTTCCTGCGAGGAGCCAACCATACGCATTCGGGTTTCCTCGAGATGCTAATGGAGTTACAAGCTCGCTGAGAATGCATGCAAGAGCCACCCAATTCGCATAGCCGTGTCTTGCAGCGCTATATTGGGTGCTATCAGGCCGCCAGTATCTGTACCCAGGGTCCGAGTTGTCAAGTATGGACTTGGCTAGCCTCGCAGCCAATATCCAGTTAGGTTCGGCGTTATTTATACGCAACTCCCAATTCACGCACTTAGTTGCATCAGCTTCTTTCTTATTGAATTTTGTTCCGCACGTCTTAAAAAGCCAGCAGAAAATCGGATAGAAATGTTTGATAACTCACATCGTCCACTAGAAGCAACATGATAGCAGCAACAAGGTTGTCACCTTGACCAATGTCTTGGTTTTGCCTGCTTCTTAGGGCAACGCTTATCATTTGTTTAGCTTGATCATAATGATAGTTGACGCGGTCACGAAGGCCTTGCTGCGAGTTATAATCCAGTAAATAACTGCCGCTCAAAGCTACCACAGCGTGCTTTACACACTCGTCATGCTGGGCCATGGCTAATATCTCTTTTATCCAGAAATTAGTTCCAGCAAGAAGAGTTCTTCCGGAACAAAATGCTGCTTGGTCTGTTCTCTCTTTGGTTAACTAACCACCCTTCACGATCTAAGACATTAACCATACCAGGGACTTGAGGGACGCATACAAAATTTCAGGCACTGTCCATCAAACTGATGTTCAGCAAAGACGCTATGCATGGCTATAGTCGGAGGAATGGCTGAGGGTATAACCGAAATTCCTCTGTTAACTTGACGTGGATATGAATATCTTTCTGAATGTAGCGGAATCACCGTTCGGTAGTTGGAGCAACCACGCTTAGCGTGTAAGGCATTCTGATCATCATTCTGACTTTTAGGTACTCGAAGCTTTACTTTTATGTAACTGCTAATTTCTCCATCCACCGGTGGTATGATAATATCTCTGGAAAACTTATGTCTCCTGTCCTGGTTCCGTGCGAAAGGGTTGATAAGTTCCATCTCAACTTTCCGATTGCTAGCCATCGCCGTGGAGGGAAGAGCTACCGCAGGACCCAGGAATGGTTGGTGTTCCATGTTGTCACTGAAATTGAACATATTATTAGGGTCCATCGCTGTGCTGAAATACAATTCTTCTTAGCCGTAAGTTAGCGAAGAATGCGCAAACGCCGACAGATTGGAGATCATGGTGGTAGAGCTATCTTACGGAACGACTGATTAGATTCGCCTTGGTTAGGCTCCTGGGACGGAGCATTGCTAATAAGTTTGAACCGCGGAACTCCTCCCTGTATCTTCCTTGTTGTGTTGAACGCTGACTTCTCGCTCCATCCTCCAGAGTCCTGCTGGACTAACTCCATTAGAGTTTCCGGGCTGCAAAATATTGAATTCGGCGGGTCGAAGTTGTAGCTGGCGAACTGCCTCTGTTGTGGATCCATGGTTTCGTCACACCAGCTACGCTTCTTGGCAAGGGACATAATATCTCTCTTCGCATGATAGGAATACAACTAGCGATCAAGCTTCACCACTCGAGGCGCTTTCGGGCCATGGGTGGAATGGCAAAGGAATCCAACAGCAAGAGCGCCAGAAGAAACGGGTGATCGAGGTCGAAAGAACAAAGCCGCAAGCGCCTCTTTTTAGTTGCGGCTGAGCCGAGACTACATATATTCTGCCAGCCCCGCTATGCCGCACTCGGAAGGCGGTGAAAGGCCCGCTCCGGATGACAAACAATGAGCCGCATCACGTGTACATTAGTAATCATATCTTAATCACGTGAGTAAACAAGTGGATCCGCATTGGGCGAAGAGCGAAAAAACGACATCAAACAACATTTCGAGGGACGACAAGACTTTTGATAATAATGAAGATATTGATGAGAACGACAGCAAGCCGAGAGGAAAGAGGCAACCAAGGGATACATGTGGGTGTTCATGAAGCTGCAAGAGAGATAAGGGCGCATGCAAGTTTGTCAGGCTGGCTGGGACAGGGGGGCTCGCTAAAAAAAAAACACATGCTGCTGCGGTAACTATGTTAATCTCCCTGCGCATAAGCCTCCCTCGTCAACCCTAGCCCAGGGTTTGCCAAATTGACCAACTGAGTGACTGGGATCTTCCGGTCTTGCTCACTCTGCCCGACTTCCAATCTCTCCCCTCTGAAGCAGGCCACAAGGCTGGGTAAGTAGCACTGCCTTGCCTGATGCCCGCCTGACGTACATACCTATCCAGCCCGCCCGTACATCCATTTGCCTAAGAGAGGAAGCAAAGTACATAGCTACCCCAGACACTCACGGACTATATTTATGGCCGGGCTGGGCTTCACCTTGCTTTGCTCCCGTTCGTCGCCCTGCCCTGTGCGAAATTCTTGTGGGAAGTCGATCCTTCCATCCCACATTGGGTTGCTTACTACTTGTTTCCTAACCGCCTGCCAGGACGTGGCGAGAGAGGCATACATAAGAACGCCTACAGCGTAAACACTGCCCAGTAATACCACTGTCCCAAGCCTATGTATGCAAGAAATGGCTGCCATGTCGTCCAGCGATCTTCCAGCAAACATACTTCTGTCACGTTCACAGCCTCTTAGCCCATGGCTTCAAGAAATCATCCGAACAAAGCTTAGCGAACTAAACTTGTCCGATACCAGCGTTCGTGAAGAAAAAGGTGCTACTGTTCCCGACTTAGGGCTTAGATCACAGCCTTTATCAACGCCCGGAGATGGCGGTTCTCCTTGGGCACTCTTACAACAGCCTTCTGGTCCCACACCTGCGCCATCAGTTCAGGCAGATAAAAAGCCTGCGCATGCTCCTAGCTGCAGGCTAGTCGAGATTGGGGAGTTCCTTGTTGATATGATGGCTTTAACGTCGAAGATAGCCTCTGCCTTGGTCGAGGCAGAAGATATAAAAACTTATATCGAGGCTCATATCCAACAACTAAATGAAATGCATCATCTTTCCGATATGGATATGGTTACATATATGAGTGAGAAGGAACGTGACCTCAAGTAAGTACCTTCGAGTGTTTCCACCTTATTTGCGCAATAGAACTCCGTATACCAATAGTTTCATCAACTGTTATCTCTGATATACTCTACCCTCCTAGGGTTTTTCTTTTATTGCTCTCTCCAGAGAATTCATGAATAAGTACTTATCTGCCGGCTTGACTGATCATGGAACGCTCACTAATGGCGCACAGTACACTTGCAACTAGACTTGAGGAAATGGCCAATGAAACATCAATGGTCTGGCGGCGAAGCCCCAACCCACCCCATCACATGGGGGATGTACTACAGACAGCATCTTCTGCTATGGTTTCTTGCAGGTCAAACAACAATTCTTCAACTGGTAGTCAGATTAACCCAAATTGTGCAATGGGACCTGACTTCAACTCAGGATCGCCTACGCCTACTGTTTCGTGGAGCTCGAGCACGAACAATGCAGCGGAGGAAACGGCCTTTCCAGTATCTATGGAGGCCTTCCAAAACACGTACCCCAACCTCAACAGACGTGGAGTGGGGAACTGGGTATGCCCATATGGTGAAAAATGCACAAAGGGCGGATTCCGCGATGGAAAGGTTGTTATATTTGGGCGGAATTCCTCTTTTAAGTAAGTGTGCCCCTCCATAATAACGAATGGCGTCCCATGTACTCTGTTTTACGTTCATCTTGATAAGCTTCTCCCAGCTCCTACAGCTAACAAGATTCTCAGGACACATCTACAAAAACACGAGAAAGCATTTAAGTGCAACATACCTGGGTGTAAGAATACCGCGGGATTTGCTAGGATTGACCAATTAAGGAGGCACAAGATTGAGGTCCATCATATAAATCGCGAGGATGTTGAGGATGGAAAATGAAGCGTATAGCAACGATTTGGTTCTCTTTTCGATTACTTCTTCTGATGGTGGATGGCCATGTGATTGGAGGTGATAACATTGGGCGATTTTCGAATTTGCCTTCATCTTACCTCTTGTTGATTGTGAGTTTTCGTAGCTCTGGTCAGTGTCTACCATTCCATACATTTAAAGTCTAAATTCTCCGAGGCAGTGCGTGCAATATCTATTTCAATCTCTTTTCTCATTAGGCAAAAAAGTAGTCAGAAGTTAATATTTTAAAAGAGTCCCATGTTGCATCTACAGAGGGTCATTACGATATAGGGGTCTCTAAGATCAACGTGATGGTGAGGCTTGGACACTGCCACTTCCAAGCATGCCCTGGCATATATAGAACACAGCCCTCAGAGTTTTGGCCGGGGCCTAGCCTTATACACCATTTTGCGAGGCTCACAAGCAGAGCGCCGGTCGAAAGCAGCGCCTCACCTTTCCAGGGGCTGGACAAGGTGGTAGTGCTTGATTTAATTTTTTTTTTTTTTCCCCATACATACTCAGGCGGACAAGGCAGAAGATCTCAATTTATCTAGCTGGTTAAATCGTCTCATGCATTCCAACCAAGGCATTGCAAAACCACAAAAGCTCATACCCGAATGCCCCTCGAGTGGCTTTACAAGCAGGCCAGGCAAGACTAGACACCATGCTGCCTATGGAATCCTTTACAACATTGCGTTAATTTTGCTACTCTCTGAGCGTTCATATTGATCTGTTCAATTCCTTGAGACATTGATCAAGTTAGCATCATTGTTGGACGTATTCTATAACTGTTCAATATGGATAGAAAGCGCAAAGCCACCAATGGGTTGCCTAATGAATCGCGCCGAATTCCTGGGTACAATATCAGTAACAGATGCCATCTCGACCTGGGTCGCCATGCCAGTCAGGAAAGTACCTCAGTGTCTGACCAGAATCTTGTGCCCGGGCACGATAGAATTCTATGTGAGACAAACCTAGAACTTGTCAACTCCCAGCAGGTACAAACGTATACCCAACCTTCTTACGCCTCTAAGCTTGATGCTCGAGAATTTGTATCCGCAAGAACATCAAGCTCTATCCACGAGAATAGTTGGATCCACTCCAGCTCGAAGGTAGCCAGGGTATCAAGTTCCAGTCACCCGGCTATGTATTCAACAGGCCACCACAGGACGCCAACGAGCAACGGTAACGAAACTCGCGGTTCTCACCAAGCCAACCTTCTAGGTCATCAATATCGACATCTCGGTCAGACTGCCGGCACCCGAGAATACCACTCAGCTACGAGCTCTATGTCGCAGGCTGGATTTATGGTCTCTATGGGTCTGTCATACTCAATGCGGAAATACCTCGAGAAAAATTCTCAATCTCACGAAACCAATAGGGCCCTAGAAGATATCAATCGATATTTCCCTCAACGAGTTCCTTCAAACGGCTTCATAGACCCAACTATTAATGATTATGAGTGTGAAGGTCAGCAGATGAGTGTGAATCCAGGGACTTGGTTTGAGGAACAAGGACAGTAACATTCTTTTCATATTTTGAAATGGAGTATCTTCTCTGCTTTTTTATCATTTAGGTAGCTGTTGGTTCAGTCGTTTGTTTAACTTTAGCTATGTGTTTCCCAACCCTTTTCATCTGCAGCTGAATTTTTTGCATTCAGCTTTAGGTGGATTTGTATCTCGAACATTTCTAAGATAACTGGGCTTGAGTTTGAATGGTGCCTTCATAAACACCTCAAGAGGTATAGGGGAAAAGGCAATACCCCACAAGCTCTGCTTCAACTAGCGCTTGGAGTTAGCCCTTGTCAGCGACACATTTACCCCTCCATGGCATGCCAGGGTCAGCCTCAAGTCCTCGATAAAGTGGAGATTTGGATCTCGGTTCTCAATATCTTCAAATGTCTGCAAAAGACGGATTAACACGTAGGATGCCTCAGTCAATGCGTATTGTTCTACAAGGGTTAGCATGGGTAAATCAGACCGCAATTCAAACTCCCGCAAATAAATATGCCGCAGGAAGAAAGAGATAGCTTTCACTTACGGCCTAAGCAGATTCTAGGGCCACCATTAAATGGTAGGTAGTTCCATCCCACTCGGAGAGTTTCCCATCGGCTGGGGCGGAAGGTAGTTGCGTCTGGACCATAGATTTTTGCAGAACGATGAAGACTCCAAACTGAGTATAATACAGTTGTATCTTTGGGAATCAGAACCTTCTGATCTCCATTTGGACCGCCACCACGAGGTAGTGTTGTAGGCTTGACTGCTTCACGACTATTGGATGGTACAACTGGGAAGAGACGAAGAGCTGAATGACGGGGACCAGATTATCTTAGTATGCATTTCACAAACGGGTACGTTTGCTGCAGACCGGGGCGCAGTGACATGCATAAGACAGAATAGAGCTTGTGAACGGTAAAGAGACGATATAACTGACTTTCATTAAGAACATAGCGAAGATACTTCATGGATTTAATATCCTCATATGTTGGCTTTCGGTTTCCCAAGGTTTCGATTACTTCTTTTCGAAGGCGGAACCATTCGTCTTTGTGTCTTGCGAGCTGGTGGCAGCAGATAGATAAAAGGCCAGCAGTTGTGTCTCTACCAGCAAGCAGGATATTGAAAAGCTCTGATCGAAGTCGGACTGGATCCTGGAATTCTTTTGCAGCCTCTTCTAGAAAAACATACTTTCCACCTAGATCGTGGCTGGTTGGTTTGCCAGAAGCTTGTCGCTCTATAGCTTTTGTTGTAAATTTATCCAAGTATGCATGCATATTTTTGCATATCTTCTTGAATTCAGTACTGTCTTTCTGGAGCCAGTAAAAGTCTTGGAGGGTAATTCGATGAAGTAAAATCTCTACCACAGGCCGGCATTATTACCATCTAAACCTCAATAGATAAAAATAGAGGCGGGGGATAAAGAAGCCGTACCTGATCCTCGAGTAAAGTCATTGTAAAACTGGGACTCTTGTGCAAGACAGTCTGGTAATAAGCTATTGACACTTCCACCAAATAAAAAATCGGTTGCTAGTTTGTCAACACCAGGTTAGCGATAGATGGCTTGGGTTAAGGGTTGGGTTGTCAATGATACATTCCAGTACCTGTATCCATTGACAGCTTGAAAAAGAGTTCCTGAAGGTCGACGGTCTTCTTTTCTGGGATCAAGTTAAACATGTTCTGTACAAATGACTCCAGAACTACAAGATCCTGGATTTGCTGCCTTGCGAACTGTGGGCGCAGAACACTGCGGGAATGGCGCCATGGTTGACCCGATTCCCCCCCTCCATACATGTGGGTAAATATACCGTCACCAAGCATGGGCACGAAGCTGTTGTACCTCGAGGCGCCGAGGCTGAAATCCTCGAACTGGGTGGCAAGCATTGCTTTGATGTTTTCTGGTTCGCGAGTCAAGATCATAGGTTTCCCAAACATAGAAACCGAAACGGTATCGCCATGCTTTTCGAGCAATTCCATCTCTAATTCCAAGTAGCGATTCTCTTCAACTGCCTTTGAGACTCTGCCGTAGAAGTCGATGCCAAACTTCACTGGAGACTGTTCGACTTTCGGGGGAAGTCGAGTCCTTTCGCGTACACGAATCTTTTTCAGCGCCAAATAGTCAAGTGTGGTAAGGTATACATAGTAAATACCACAAGCTGCCACAATGGCAGCAATGAGGGGAAAGAACATCTCTAACTGCTCGTTCTTGTGCCGGGTCGATGGTGATGGAAAGTAATTCGAGCTGAAATCAAGAACGGATGTGAGTGTCCAGGCAGCCACGTATTTACTTATATTGAAGTTAACTAGTTATCTGGTTACGGCGGACTAGATGGACCATGTTTCACCGGTTCCCGCGAATGCGAAACAGAGGAACTCCGGAAGACGGGGTAGTTAGTTACCATCCATGTTAATAATGACCTTATTCGTAAGATTTTTTCTTGAATACTATCATGATTTCAGGCAGGATATGATGTCGCATTCCCTCACTCGAGGATATTCCGTCCGACTTAACTACCTGTGACGGAAGGTATCGTAATAGGCACCCACCATCTTGTTTCGATCGTGTATGAGAGCACAGATATGTCATTATTGCCATCGCAATCGTTAACTAGCAGGGGCACGCACGCACGCCCGTCAGGTAGATCGCGGGCACCTCGGGCCTCGCATGGCAGAGACTGATGATGTAAGCCACAGATCTGAACCTTAACATAATGCTTATTTCCTTTCAACCAATCGAATGCTTTGATCTTCCTTCTAACCGAAACGAATAGGGCTAGAGGCGTCAGGTGACCCACTTACCCGCGACTTAAACTTCTTCCCCCTTCCAATTGTAACTTTGCAACCGCGAATAATATAGTGACCAGACTTCCTGGACCAGACAACCTTGCTGCAAGCCTCAAACCGCATCCTAGTGTAAGTATTATTTGAATTCGAAGCCCTCTCCCCCGTCTTCTTCGCCGAAATCTCCAATATGACTACCCACGGCCCGAATGAGGAGTTCGTTTGTGAACGACGTCGTGAGTTGCTAAGCTCGCTACAGGACCTGCTTAGAAGAATTCACCCCCAGGGAATTTCCTCTACTACCTGGGCTGGTCTGTGGCTGGCGGACATCGAGATACTCGAAGCTCTCCTTGACCCGAATCAGCGGACAGAGCTTTTTAAGCTACTCAATCATCAGACTGAAAATGTCGCTCTCCTATGGCAACAGCTTGATCCTTGGAAGTCCCGCTCCCCATCACCATCAGCACCGCAGTCCCCACTCGCCTCACCGCGCGGGACTCCCAGCCAGTCATCCCCGCTTCATCGTTCGACCATCGAGAGACAAGCAGGTTTACACCGTGACGTCCACGAAGATGAGCAAGCCCCGCAGCCAACGTCGCAGCCAGCCACACCTCCAGCTAAACGCCAGCGCAGAGACTCCTTTCGATCGTCAACAGCACGGAGGCAATGTCTTTTTAGAGATGAGAATAGGTGCCTAATTACAAAATCTCTTGACCCCGTTGACGCGGCACATATATTTCCGCACTCATTGAGGAATTCCTTCTCAATAGACAATAATAAACACCGATTTTGGGTTTTGCTACAATTATTCTGGACGGAGCGTCGTGTTAATACCTGGATGGCCGCCGCATTCCCACGAGGCACTACCGAGGTAGTGGAGAACTTGCTGTGTTTTGCACCTACAATCTATAGGTGGCATTCTAAGGGCTTGTTTGGGTTGCAGCCAATTCGCCGGTCCGACGACGGCAAGGAATTCACTGTCAAGTTCTACTGGCTGCCGTTGCGGAAACCAGCAGCTCAGGGTGTCGACCTGTTGACTGACCCTACCATACCGGAGGATCTCGTTGGCATCGCCAAGGACTACAGGGCCTGGAACACTTTTACAGGCGAGGAGATTGCGTCTGGGCGAGAGATCGTCCTGACGACCAGAGACCCCGAAAACTTGCCACTGCCCAGCTGGGATCTCCTGGACCTGCAGTGGACCCTGCAGCGCCTGGTTGCATTAAGGGGGGCGGCGGATGTCTTCGCTGATACCATTGATGATGACGATAGCAGTGGTATTATGTGGGAGGACGAAGACGAAAATGTCCGCCACCGTGATAGCATTGCATCATCGTCTGACCAGGAGATCGAGCCGCTGTCTCTCTCTCCGCAAGCTCCAAAAGTCGTCAGTACGACAAGCAATGTTATAGATGCCCCCGCAGACGATCAGGCTCTCGCATAGAGCAGGTTGGACAAGCAGCCTGTTCTACAGGGAGATCTATGGGGTAACTACAGAGTAGTTACGGCAGAAACTCAGAAGTTAAGCCCCTCAGCCTTGACACCTGGCGTGAGAAAATCTTCTTACGAATAATGTTATTAACGTGGATGGGATCGACCATGCCGAGGGCGAGTGTCATACTCCCTTGCATCCTGCTATATAGCCCGGCTCCTCTAGTAACTTATTATACTGCACTGCTAGACGGGCAAGGAAGGCACTTGCGAATGTGGGAGGTAGAAAGTAGCTAAGACTGAGGTAGATGGACGCAGCAACGAAGCTATACTCGGCCAAGCTTGTCGGAGTCTCCGAAAACCGATTATTGAGATGGTGCCGAATGATGGCAAAATTGGCAACAGAAGACATGGTGATATAGCTAAGTAACTAGTAACAAAGCTCAAAAGTCGCTTGTTGGTGGATCTGAGGTACCAAGTGGTAGTGGTAGTAAGGCGGAAATGCAGAGGAGAACTGTGATGGCAACCTCATCTCTCCGGGTGCAAGGCCCTCTGTTTATACCTCTCAGGTATCTAGTTAGGATAGATAACTGTAGGAGCAACAAACCGTTGACGTTGAGATAAACATGGAAAAGCCCGTCCCTTCTGCCGCCAAGACCTGCCCGCCTTTCAGCGCCTTTGGGCACGTTCCACTCCCGAGGTACAAGTTAACTAACCGACGATGCAAAAAGTATCAAGAAACCAACGTCCAACAAGAAGGGAACTAGAGCCATAGAGAGGTAAGTAGATCAAGCGCCTAGACAGACAGGAAACATGACTACCCGCTACCGTGTCGAGTGTAAGTAACATCCAACACCCCAGGGGAACTGGGCCGGGGGAGGCGATAACTACACAAATACTGACACCAGAAATAGACGCCCTCAAGGTAAGCTTAATGATCCTACACTCTCCATGCCTTAAGGAATATGGCTGGACTTTTCCACTGTATCCTGTACTTTGCGGGGATAATAGAATTTGCATGTCTGACCGTCATCTCTTCACAGTCACATCGCCGTGACCAACTGGTAAGATCCAAGGAGATCATCAGCCGTACACCAGTCTCCTGCTCCCGGGTAACTCAATATCTGGACTAACGCATTGTGTTACGAATATCAGATTGAATGGATCAAGGTGAGCTCTTCAGGAAGGAAAAGCTGAATAACCTGCGCTGAATAGGTTTATATAGGGCCTTCTTGCAGTTCCCTTCGTTCTGCATTCGCAACCCACTGCTGCTTACAAGGAAAACAGCCCCAACCTCGCACATCTTGCCGAACGGACACATAATAGATATGTTGAGATTATGCGGGATGTTGAACATCTGATCAATGACCACAGTATGTGGTTTGCATTAAAAAAAAAAATACTCAAACAGATAACTAGATAAACCACTAGACTGACTTCTGGCCATAGTTGAACTCCAGAAAACGGGAGCTAGTGGAAAATCTACATTGAAACTGCTAGTTCCCTCTGTTGGTACCTTCTTTACACCATTACTGCTGGAAGATGCCTTCATATACCAGGATAACAAGAGGTTTATTAGTCACAGACGATTTGTGCCTCCGTCATTCAATGATATCCGTCTCACGCTTAATACTGCTCAGTTAATGGGTCTTGTTCGCCGTAGTGAAGTCCAGCTGATTACGTTTGACGGAGATGTAACACTCTATGATGATGGGTGTTCTCTCACGGCAGATAACCCAGTTGTGAAGAGGATAATACTTCTCTTGAAGCAAAACAAGAGAGTCGGTATTGTGACTGCTGCCGGATACTCTTCTGCTGCAAAATACAAAGAGCGCCTCGAGGGCCTCCTGGAAGCTATCAAGGACTCCGCTGACCTCAGCGTCAAGCAAAAGAATCATCTCACTGTTCTTGGAGGCGAGAGCAACTTCATGTATGAATTTGATCCTCAGTCCCCCGATCTGCTCACCTATAAGCCCCAGAGCGAGTGGCAGCTGGATGAAATGAAGCAGTGGAACGATGAGGATATCAAAGAGTTACTAGACATCGCGGAGGCCGCGTTGCGAGACTGTGTCAGTAACTTGAGGCTCCCCGCTGCAATTTTGAGAAAGGAGAGGGCCGTGGGTATATATCCGCTCGAGGGACATCGAATGCATCGTGAGCAACTGGAGGAGACTGTTTTGGTGGCGCAGCAAACTATTGAAACATCTGAGGTTGGCAGGCGCCTTCCATTTTGCGCATTCAATGGTAAGGTACCCGCAGTCTATTTGCGATAATACGGTGACACTAATCCACTACTTTGTGATAGGTGGAAGTGATGTCTTTGTAGATATTGGGGATAAATCGTGGGGTGTCCTTGCTTGCCAGAAGTACTTCGGTGGCATTGATAGATCCAAAACTCTGCATATAGGAGACCAGTTCCTTTCTGCTGGGGCAAATGATTTTAAGGTATGGACTATAGTTCCTTATCCATTTGACTCATGTTTCCTAACTGATAATCTTATATTTAGGCACGACTTGCATGCACCACTGCGTGGATATCTAATCCTGGTGAAACAGTTCAACTACTTGACGAACTCGCCGTTCTGGAACAGGGTGCTAGGGCGTGAACTGCCCTACATGATATAATAAATCTTCTCAAGTTGTATACCATTGTAATTATGGTTCAGCAAGTTCCCGAAACTTTGCTTGATGATTCAACTAAATCGTCGGCACTTAAGTACATAGACAGTAAAGGTCATGTATCTGAAGCTTTCACTTGATCACCCACCGGCCTCAAGACGTCTGAGGGTTTCTTGAAGAGTGGTATGGGGTTCACCTTTAGTTTCGTCCACATGCCATATATACTTACTTTCCTCTACCATGCCAGTTGTCGAGCTTAATGACATACAAAGCAGTTCTAATGATTCTTCGTTTAATGTCACTTTAAGCTTCTTATTGTATTTTTCCCCGGGCATTGAGGCTGTTATCTCCCCATCCTCAGCAAATGTGGGCTCCCAGGTTGTAGATTTGGTATCAGCCCCATCTGCACCGTGTACAGTGGCTTCGGTTTCCTCGTGAGATGCACCGGATGCAGAAGACACAGGCTTCCTACTCCCGCGGAATGGGATATTATGGACAATGTCCAATGTAAACAAGTAAAGAAGGAATTCCTTAAGATCCTCGCGAGTGCCAAATCTTTGGGTAATATGCTTTTGCGGGAGAGCAGAATGGACGGTCCAGACAACGAATTCAGTTCCGAGGGCGCTAGGGCTGAGATCAGTACGAACCATAATCTTATACCAGTTATTCTGCGTGCAGAAACCTCCAGCCATTCTAGTTTCCTGTACTCCAAGAAACGAGTCTACAAGGGACTCTACAAGTGGTATAGATTTTTCTTGGCTGGTGACCGTTTCCTGAGTGTCCTTTGAGGGGGGTTTGGTCTTCCAGTATCTGTATTTGAGCCCCGCTGAAAATAGAGTGGCGGTAATATTGTGAAGACACGAAGTAAGCCATTGGAGGTGGGAACTGTGTTGAAGATACGCGATGCTGGGCTGAAGAAGCGAGTATTCTCCAGTTGGCTTTTTCTTTATTGAAATAGCAGCGGGTATAGACGTTCGACGTCGGTGGTTTTTCCGGTGGGCGTGATTTAATAGGAGGCGTATTGAGCAGGCAATTGCATGCGCAAGGTCGTTGGCTGGAAGGTTGTGGGTCATATCTTGGTCAGAGGCGGCTGCGTCGTCCACCGGCACTAAATCGACAAGAACCTGGCGGTTATCGCTCAACTGAAAAAGGATTTGATTCTGTGTTGTTTCAACTCCATGGCGAATAAGGGATCTGGCTTCACGGTTTAGTTCATAGAACAGTTCCTCTTCGAATAGCGAGTCCCTAGCTTGGTGAATAAGAGTCTCCTGAATGGATGTATTATCGTCATGTTTGATTCTGGCTGGCTGGGACACTCCCACGATATTTCCATCGTCTTGTATTCGAATACGCACGGCTTTTGGAGGTGTTGCGTGTATTCCCCGGTCAACGTACAAGGACCCATCATCCGCCCGTCTCAGTGCAGCCAGTCCGCGATCTCTAAACACCGGGGCAGCTGTTCATTGTAAGCAATCGGAGTGGGCAAAATCCCAAGAGACAAGGAAAACATGCATACCTTCGAGAAAGCCGTGCTGTACTCCAAGGGTTTGTCTCTCGCGGGGGAGCCGGCATATCTTCCATCCCTTTTCTTTAATTGCTAAGACTTCAGACCAGTATTTTGTCTCCGCAGCCACTTCCTTCTGAAGACGAGTAGCAGCCTCCAGAAGGTTGTTTGCTGCCGAGCTAAAGCTCTCTAGCTTCCACCCTTTGGAGACAAGCTCGATATCCTTCTTATTTGCCTCGGTTCGGTCGGGCGTCCTTATTCGGTCGACACCTAGAGAACCACTAGGTATCTTTTGCTTGACATAAGGGGTCATGGAGGCCTCTACCTGCCGCGGCGTATACTTTGAGAGGGCAAGGGAAACAAAATCAAGGGCATAGCAGGCTTCGATCTGAGCCTGTCTAATTCATGGGTCAGCGCCAGGGAGCTGGAACTCTTATATTGACGCACAGGCACTCACGTCGCAAACTCGAGCATTTCTGATCGACTGGTAAAGAGCTGCTGCTCTCTATCTTCAGCATTATTTCCGGACTCTTCTGTCCCCTGTATATCGAGCTCTTGTTTACCCGATACGCGAAGGGCTGTGATCTCCTCCGACAAGCTCTCTTCGGTGACATCCTTGAACGAGCCCCTCTGTGCGTTGATTTGGGCAATTCTGATCGGTAAGGTGTCTGTATCGTCAATCTTCTTCCGAACAGGCCGTAGAGGTAGAGAAAACGAGTCCGACATTTTTCAAAGCAGGCTATCAAATATCACATTGAAGCTCGTTATCTGTCAACGCGGGTCGGGTCTAGGCCAGGTGCCTGCGGTGTATCCCCCGATTGATCTGACAAAAAAACCACGGAGAAAATCAATCGCGCCCAGTTCCCCTGTCATTCAAACCGTTCCATCACTATATATCCCCTAGTCCTCTCTTCTCTTCGCTTCCCTTCTTCCCTTCCAACGTTGTTGTCTTTGTCTTTCTCCCCGTCAACTGGTCGATGGTCGCAGCTTTAGGTGCACTTTTAATATTAATCAGGTATTGGAAGCGTCCAAATATTACATCCATAGGGGAAAATTGAGTTTTTTCGGAACGCCAAATCTATTATTCCAATACGAGTGGAGCTCTAGCTCACTATATAATAGTGCCTATACTATAAATATATTAAGAATATTCGCTAGTTTAGTATATTACTCTATTATATATATATTAATTAAGAAGAATATTTTAACTATTAGAATATACTTTATTTTAAAAATTTATTTATTATATTTATTATTTATCTACTACTCTAATACTAACTATAAATTAAAATCTACTATTATACTACTCTAGTACTAATATTATACTACTCTAATACTAACTATAAATTAAAATCTATTATTATATTACTCTAGTATACTAACTATAAATTAGAACCTAATATAGATTTAGAAAGTTATTTTTATTATTTACTATTTAAATTTCTTCTATAGTATTTAATTTTTCTAATTTTAAGTCTTCTATAACTTCGGAGTTAAGGAATTTATCTATTTTATCTAACTAGCTAATTTAATAAATATATTCTATCTAAGTATATTTAAATACTATAATATCCCTATATAGGGACTCTACTAGTAAGAGTTATAAGTATTCTAGAGTATAAGATCTAGTAGTAACTTTAATAATAGATTTAGTAGCAGCTTTATTAGTAGCTTAAATAGTAGCTTAAGTAGTAACTTAAGCTATAGCTTAAATAGTAATTACTTAAGTAATAGTTTTTTTATTTAGGCTAAAACTATTATTATTAGAATAAGTCCTCTTCTAAAGGCCTTAAATTGGTATTATATAAAGTATTATTAGAGAAAATATTATTTTACTTTTCTTTACTTACTACGAGATAATTCTATACTTAAAATAAAGGTTTAATTATTAAAAATTTAATTAAAAAACCTCTTACCTCTAATTATATTGGATATTTTAAAGTTATATTAATTATATAGGCTTAAAGTTATTAAAGTTAAGTATAGAGCTAGAACTAAATCTAGAGTAGTTAGAGTATAAAATATAGCTAGAGCTTAACTACTAATAGTAGAGTAACTTATAGAATCTAGAAGCCTCTATTGGAGTATATCTTTAATTTTCTATTATATATTAGTATAAGTATAAATACTAATAAATATCTAAATTACTTACTTTAAGTTTTAAAATAATATTTATAATTTCTTTATAATTCTCCTCTATAAGCTTTTTTATTTTCTATAGTATTCAAAAGACCTCTTTATTAATAGAGGTAAAAGAAATAAAAGTAATACTTATAGTTTTTAGAGCCGCTTACTTTAGAGATATCTAGTTTAAATTCTTCTTTAGAAAGTCCTTTAATTCTATATTTATTCTACCTATAGTCTATACTAAAGCTTTCTACTTTTTTTCTTTTATAGTTAAATTTTTAGCTTTTAGGTATATATCTAACTCTTTAAATAGCTTTAATTTATTATACTTAAAGCCTTTTAAAAGTAGAGTATAGAATTTTTTATTTTTAATATAAGACTAGTAAGCTTTATTTCTAGTTAGAAGCTTATTATAAGCTACTTTAAGAGTTGAAGTAGCTATAGATACCAAATATTTCTAATATATTAGCTTATATATTTCTACTATCTCTATAGTAATATTAGTTTTAGAATTAATTTTAACTTTAGTATTAGTTTTAACTTTAGTTTTATTAGATTATATTATTTTCTTTTTATAACGAGTTATAATACTAGTTTTAATTTAGTATTTAGTTAATTGTTATTGAATATTATTAGGAGTAAAAATTATTTACTTACTAATATCTTATAAAGAAATAAATAATTATTAAAAGGAAGAAAAAGTATTTATTATAGATAAGCTTATTATATAAAGAAGAAAATATATTTATTTTAATATTTTAATTAAGAATATTAAATATAATAATTTATTTTAGTTATTACTGTAGTAACTACTAACTCTTTTAATTACTTAGAAATTATAGTAAACTTTAACTTCTACTTAGTATTCTAATATATAACTACTATTAGTATTTTATAGCTAGTTCTTTAAGAATACTCTTCTCTCTCTATAAATTTAGATCTATTTATACTATTATACTTCTTAAAATTAGTAAGTATATTTTAAAAATTAATAATATCTTTCTATACTTTATTAATTTTATATATTTTATTAGAGTACTTAACTAGATTTAAATATAACTTTATTTCTACTATAAAATTTATATATATATCTATAACCTCTTAGTAATTTAATACCTATAGTTATATTTAATTACTTACTATAGAAATACTATTTCCTCTTTTCTAAAAACTTATTATAATTAATAATTAATACTACCTAGTAAAAAACTATAAAAAATTTCTTTATAGTAAACTATTAGGAGAACTAATTAAATAGAGTAAAAGTATTAAAATATAAATATATATCTATAATTATATTTTATTCTTAATTTAATTTTTTCTTTAGTATAATATATCTCCATATTATATATTAGTTATTAATATTAAGCTCTATAAATTATATATTCTAACTTATTTTCATCTTTACTAATATTTTATATTTTTATTCTTTTATTATCTCTAAAAGAGTGGTTTTAGTAGAATTAAATTTATAGTTATCTATATCTATATATAATTTCTATACTAAATTATTAATTTTATTCTTCTAGAAATTTAATAAGTAAAATTATCCAGCCTTTTAATAGAGTTTTAAATTTATTAATTTTTTATTCTAATTAAATATTATTATTCTATTAATATTTATTTAACTCTTATATTTTCGATATTTATAATTTATAATATTATTAAAATATACTTATACTTCTATAATACCAATATGAGAACTTTCCCTAGCTATTTTTTATAGTCTATAACTTACTAGGTAGTATATTTAGAGTATATTAAGCTAATAAGCTAATAATATATAGTTTAAATAAGAGGGGAAATAGTTAAATAATATTGAATTAATATATTCTATTATTTACTTTTATTTACTTAATTAGAGTATACCCCGCTAACTATATAATATTAGGTTCTAGTTCTAACTATTATTATTACTATTACTATTATATATTATTAAATCTAGCTTTAATATATTTAATAGCTACGAGATTTTTCCTATTATATAGAAAGTATATAGAGTACTTAATAAGCTAAATATAAGAATATTATATAAGGGATATAATAATAGTATTAAAAATAAAGTAATTAGTAAGTCCTCTAAATTTATCTCCCCTCTAATAAAGTTAATTACTAATAGATATATAGGAAGTAAATAACTTTAAAACTTTAGATAGAGAGCTTAAGTTTAAAGAGTAAAATAGTTAAAATATTAGTAAAGAGCTTAAGTTTAGAGAATAAATTATTAAAATTATGGATAAAGAGCTTAAACTAAAGAGAAAGTAACTTTATTATTTTTTATAGATAGTTATTTATAAGGATAAGTCCGTTATTATATAATATAAAACTATATTTAAAATATCATATAATAAGTAGCCTAATTTTTGAGAATTTAGTAGTTCTATGAAGTCTCCTATAAAGCTATCTATAAATCTACTTATAGAGCTACTTATAGAGCTATCTATGGAATATAATAATAATAATAATAATTTAGTAGAGTATATTTTATGAACTACTACTAATACTCTAATAAATATATTTATACTAATATTAGAGCTATAAGTAGAATACTTTAGTATATCTAAAAAAGAATATTAATTATTACTTAAAATACTCCAATTTTTATATAATATAAGCTCTATATAAAAATTTTCTAAGTTATTTAATATTTTAAAGTAATATTTAAAATTTTAATTTCTAATTATACCTCTCTACTAGATAAATATACTAATTATATTACCTCTATAGCTTCTAATACTCCAATCTATAGATAAAAGTCTTATAAATATAACTATAAAGAAGATTTACTTCTAAAATTTAATAAAACTAATTATTAATTTAATAAAATTTCTAGTATTTTATAGATAATTTTATATTAGGATAACTAAACTTATTAATAAGCCTATTAAGCTCTAGTATTCTTATACTTAGAGTGGATTAATTAAATACTACTTTAATAACTTTGCTTATAATAAATGGAATAAGCTAATTTTCCCCTCTAATATTATTTTATATATTTATAATGGAATTAAATACCCTTATTAAGATAGTTTTAATAATTATATTAGATATATAATTTTCATTAGTAAAAATATAAAAATAGAGGCTCTCTACTATAGAGAAACCATTATTAAAATATAAGGTATACTTTAATATTATATTAGTAGTTATAGTAATAAACTAGTAAGATTTAATTTATTATTTTATAAGAATAAATTTTTATTATTAAGAAATAAAAAATAAATATATATTCTAGTAATTAAAATATTTTTATAAATTTCTATTTATATTAATATTATATTTAGAGTAAGCTCCGAAATCTACTAATAAATATTAAATTATAATATAGATAATGTTAGATATTTTCTCCATTAAGTAATTTTAATAAGCTCCAATATTATTAAAGAAAAATTTTATTATTAAATATCTCTACCTTATAGTAAATTAAAACTTTTAATATATAGTTAAGAATAATTTACTTATATATTCTACTTTAATAACTTAATTATTTTATTATTATTTCTCTTATTTATTAATAACTTTAGTTTATATAGAAATATATATAAAACTCTTATATGTATATACTTAATATTTATAATTAGTAATATTGATTAGAATAAATATTTAAATATTTTTACTTTAATATTTAGACCGTATAGTACTAATTTTAATAATATTATTAGAGTCCTTTCTACTAATATACTTAAGCTAGATAATAAAGGGGTTACTACTTAAATTAATAAAGAGATTATTTAAATTATTATATTCTATACAGTATTTTTAGATAATATATCATAGTAGAATAATAATATAGAAATTAAAAAACTAATTAGATAATATTTATATTATTTTTATATAGTTAATAAAAGTAATAAATTCAATCTCGATTATAATATTTTAGAGAATAATAAATATTATTATTAAAGTATTTTTCTTTAATAGATAATCAATAAAATTACTTCTATTATAAGAAAAACTACTTTACTTAAGAGGTATAGATTTATAAAGTATATTTCTACCCTTCTAAAAATTTATCTTACTTTTAATCTATAGATATTTTTCCCCTCTAATCCATATTATAGTAAGTATATAGATCTATTAAAAATAGCCTATTATCTACTTATATCTATAATTTTTACTTTAAATAGTTAAAAGTAGTATCTCTAAGTACTATAGAAGTTCCCCTTTTTAAGAGGTTAGGGCTATTTATAATCTCTAATTATCTATCTAGAGTTTTACTAATTCTAGAAGTATATAAGGGCTTCTATGTTAATTTTATTTATTCTCCATTATTATAGTAGAAAAGTATAGATTTAATCTATTATTTAATATATTTTTTTAGTAATATTTACTTTATAGAATAATAATAGAATTAATATACTAGTTAAGGTATTTACTATAATTATAAGAAATAATTTTATTCTTATAATTAGTTTTCCAATTATCTATAATTAGAAGAAAATCTAGTTTATTATAGAAATAGCTTACTAGCTACCATAGTAGCTAATAAATATAGTTATATCTACTATTAATATTTATAGATTCTATATAATATTATAAAGTTATAGTTATAGAATAAGTAAAGTACCATTATTAGTAGTATTTACTCTAGAAGTAGTAGAGCTAGTGGAAAGCTAGTAAGTAGAGTAAACTAAACTTAGCCTAATATATAAAACTAAAGTTATTTAAACTATAAAAAATAGGCTAAATATATATATTAGTCTATATTACTTTAATTAGATTAAGGAATATATATTAATAAATAACTATAATATTTTCTCTAGTAAAGATATATATTATAACTATAAGCTACTTACTTACTATACTAACCATAAAAATATTAAGAAGTTTCTACTATAGTAAAAAAGTTATTAAAAGATAATTAAGTTAAATATTTATAATATATTTTTAGAAGAGGAGCTAGAGTTAATAAAGATACTCTAAGTATTATATATAGAGTACTTAAATATATTTAATAATTTTCTCTATCTTAATATAGTATTTTCTAATAATAATTTAGTAGAGGCTTTTCTAACTTATAAATTTTTAAATATTTAGTTTATATTATCCTCTTATTAAATAATAGAATAACTTAATATACTCTTACTAAAACTTATAACTATTAGTAATATATATCTATTTATTAGAATATTATATAAAGTATATAAAATTAACTAGTCTAAACTCTTTATTTTAGAATCTAGGCTCTAACTAATTTAGTTCTATTAGAAAATAAGTTTCATTTTTAATAACTAAAGTTAAAAAATAATAATTATATAAAGAAATATTATTCTATATTTGAATAACTAATTAGATTAAATTCAAGCTATTTTTACTTATATACTTTATAATATTTACTAAATTTTTTATATATTATTAATACTATATATTAGCTCCGAACTATATATTATTATCAATTTATTAATAGTTAAATTAAGCTAATATATTATTTCTATTAATATTAGTAGTAGTAATAATATATTATAGCTCTAATAGGCTATTAGAGTTTTTAATTTTACCTAGTACTAGTAGAATATTTTATTTCTATAGTAGAATATAGTACTGTAACGAGCTTTAATATAGAATCTCTAATACTAAATTAAGATAATATTATATTAATATATAGTACTATAGAGTACTAATATATTATAGTACTAGCTTATATTAGTTTTAAACAGTACTAATCTATTATAGTACTAAATATCTTTAGTACTACAAAATTATCTATATATAAATTAGTAGAAATATATATATTTAGTTAGAATATTTTAAAATATCTCTAGTATTTCTATAGTTCCTTAATAAATTAGTACTTTTTTAAATTATAGTTTCGGAATAATTTTTCCACCGTTCCAAAAAACCCCCAGACGGCCCTATGGTATGGATAATATGCGTTGAATAGTTCATCCTTTCCGGTCCCAGAATGGACTAGCGTTGCCTATTAATCACATTATGTACCAAGGAAGTCCTGAAGTTTAATTCTCCCACCAAAAACACGTGACAAACTCAAATTTCGTGACTTTCAAGCTACTTTTCGCGATGACGATGAAGCTGAAGACATAAAAAGCGACATGACGATGCGGAGATGAGAAGACGAGCAGGCTGAGAAGAGTCTGACAGTGGTCAGTGATGGTTTTTCTTTTCTCCTTTGTCTCCATGACTTCTTATCTTCGGCGGCTGGTAAGCTTCCGATTTGGCCGCAGCCGACGTTGAGTGCAGCAGGAAATTCCCTCCCACCAAGAAAAACAAACTATATAAAGATAAGAGCTTCATCACCTGGAGGCACATCACGGCTGCCCGGTTAGTCTCGAAGAGCACCTGAGCCCCAATTGAATAATCGGAGGACGACAGTACATACCCTAAGACCGCGATCTTTACAGTGACACACACCGCCCGCTGAACAAGAGACCAAGATGGCTGCCCCTACGCCAGTGGCAGCTCCGGCTAAGCAGCGCCGCATCGCCGTTCTAACTAGTGGGGGGGATGCGCCTGGAATGAACGGGGCCGTGAGAGCCGTTATCCGCATGTCGATTCACTGTGGTTGCGAGGCCTACGCTGTTCACGAAGGGTACGATGGTCTAGTGCAGGGAGGGGACTACTTTAGGCAAATGTTCTGGGAGGATGTCCGGGGATGGCTGTCTCGTGGAGGAACATTGATCGGGTCTGCAAGGTGCAAGGCCTTCAGAGAGCGTGAGGGGAGGCTAAAAGCCGCTAAGAATATGGTTATTCGTGGGATTGATGCCCTTATTGTGTGTGGCGGTGATGGCTCGCTGACTGGAGCTGATATCTTTCGCTCCGAGTGGCCCGGTCTACTGGAAGAGCTGGTGAAGAATGGAGAGCTCAGCTCAAAACAGATTGAGCCCTTCAAGTCGTTGAATATTGTTGGACTGGTGGGCTCTATTGACAATGACATGTCCTTAACAGATGCTACCATTGGCTGTTACTCGTCCCTGCACCGGATCTGTGAGGCTGTGGACGAGGTCTTTGATACCGCTTCTTCCCATCAGCGGGGTTTTGTTATAGAGGTCATGGGTAGGCATTGTGGATGGTTGGCATTGATGTCTGCCATCAGTACCGGAGCGGACTGGCTGTTTATTCCCGAGATGCCTCCCCGAGACGGCTGGGAGGATGACATGTGTGATATCATCACTCAGGTAATTCTCCGCGATTGGGTTACCAATTGTTTTGATATACTAACGATCGATAGAACCGACGAAGAGGTAAACGACGAACTATTGTTATCATTGCTGAGGGAGCCCAGGACAGTCATCTTGAAAAGATCACGTCCAATAAGGTCAAAGATATTCTCAGTGATCGGCTGCAGCTCGACACCCGAGTCACTGTCCTAGGGCATACACAACGAGGTGGCGCAGCCTGTGCCTATGACCGATGGCTAGCTACACTCCAGGGCATTGAAGCTGTCAAGGCTGTCCTGGAAGCCAAGCCGGGCTCCCCTTCGCCAATCATCACTATCCGAGAGAACAAGATCGAAAGGACCTCCTTAGTCGAGGCTGTAAGGGTTACGAAAAGTGTCTCTGAGGCCATAGCGAAGAAGGACTTTGCTACTGCCATGGCACTGCGTGACTCTGAATTCATGGCTCTCCACAGAGCATATATCAACACTACCACACCACACCATCCAAAACTGCTACTTCCAGAAGCGAAGGTATGGCTCAGCGTTTAATCGAGAGATTGCTAATTATAGATGCTAATCATTTTGATGTTGACAGAGAATGCGTATTGCTATTATTCATGTCGGAGCTCCAGCTGGTGGAATGAACCCCGCTACCCGAGGTGCCGTAGCATACTGTCTGGCTCGCGGCCACACTCCCATTGGAATCTACAATGGCTTCCCAGGTCTCTGTAGGCATCATGACGATAAACCCCTGGGCTCTGTCAGAGAGGTCAAATGGCTCGAGTCGGACTCGTGGGTCAACGAGGGTGGCTCAGAAATTGGTACTAACCGTGGCCTCCCATCAGAGGACATGGAGACCACTGCAAAATGCTTTGAGCTCTATAAATTTGATGCCTTATTTGTCATCGGAGGCTTTGAAGCATTCACTGCTGTAAGCCAATTGCGAAAAGCAAGAAAGGACTATGATGCCTTCAAGATCCCGATGATCCAGCTACCTGCTACTATCTCCAACAACGTCCCCGGAACAGAATACTCCCTAGGAAGTGATACTTGTCTCAACACCCTGGTTAACTTTTGCGATGTCATTAGACAGTCAGCTTCCTCCTCTCGACGTCGAGTGTTTGTTATTGAGACGCAAGGAGGACGATCTGGTTACATTGCCACCATCGCTGGGTTGTCCGTCGGCGCGTACGCAGTGTATATCCCCGAAGAGGGTATCAGTATCAAGATGCTTGCCAACGACATTGAGAATCTACGAAAAAGCTTTGCTACCGACCGCGGTGCCAACCACGCTGGCAAGATTATCCTACGCAACGAGCGAGCGTCCGCCACATACACCACCCAAGTGATAGCCGACATGATCAAGGAAGAGGCTAAGGGACGATTCGAATCCCGCTCTGCTGTCCCAGGTCACTTCCAGCAAGGCGGAAAGCCCTCTCCCATGGACCGTATCCGCGCCCTTCGCATGTCTCTCAAATGCATTCAACATTTCGAAGAGTATGCTGACAAGAGCCCGGACGAGATCGCGGCAGACGACATGTCTACCGTCGTCATCGGCATTCGAGGTAGCGAGGTGGTCTTCAGCCCCCTTGGTGGTAAGGATGGGCTGGAAGCGACTGACACGGACTGGGAGCACCGACGGCCCAAGAACGAGTTCTGGCTCAAATTCCGAGAGATGGTCGATACTCTAAGCGGGCGACCCGACGGCAACTATAAGACGGACGATGCGTGAGACTGGGCTGAATGAGTCTTTTCCCTTTTCCATCTCTTCTTCTTTTCTTCTCATGTAGCAAATTTCAAGTTGTCAAACTCTCGAATACATGTTCACGTTAGAAGCCAAGGACATGGTGATATCATCTCTCGTAACCCTAGCTGCGATCTGCGCGCCAATCGGCTCTGTTCCTAGCGAATCCACCAAGTAAACTCATGGCTCGTGGAATAAATATCTGAACGACGTCTCTTGTCCGCTCTGACATCGAACATGACACAGACAAGACTGCTGATGCCAATAACTAACGGCTTATGATGATCTGTGACACCGTCGCGAGATGACAGCGGGATGACGTTGATTTGGCAGCTTTTAACGGCAGAAGCCATCAAAAAACGATGCATGAGTATAACCATCTCGGTTATACCTTTCATTCTGTGCATAAATTTATATATATCGTCCATATATATAATATAATGAAATAAATGAAAATGGCGTCCGCTGCTTTCGTCGCAAAAGGCGAAAAGTTGTTGTGCGAATGAGAGATTTGGCTCTTCCGCGCGGATGAAGTCATCGTGGGCTTCGTCAACTTCCTGAGCATTCGACTTCACGACGTCACGCCTTCACTTTGACCTTTGCAGCCTCAGCATACCCGCACACTTGCCTCTATTCTCGAGATATTCACGCTTTCTAGGCTTTAGATCAGGCTAGATTTGTTGTAATAGCCGCTTTATACCAGTTTGTTGACCTTCATGCTCATCCAGAGGCACTCAACTCGTTCAAGTGGTACCTCGACGCGGGCTGAAAGCTCCTGATACATGCTTAGCGGACATGAAGCTGAAGCGTCTGTCTTTTTTATCCCCTCGATGGGTCGTTCTGCTTCTTCTCTTACAGTCCTGGCTTGCGTCGGCGATCAAACTCGACCTGGAAAGCGATGGTAGGTATGCCTTTGACTACTCGAGTACATTGCAGTGCTAATCTCGTCGATACTGATAATGCGCAGACTCGATCAAACTTGCTGCAAAGACAGCTGCGGAGGCCATGATGAAATACTACACAGGTCACCAGCCAGGAGGTGTACCGGGAAACCTACCTGACCCCTACTTCTGGTGGGAAACAGGAGCTATGTTCGGTGGCTTGATAGATTACTGGTTCTATACGGGAGACAGCCAGTTCAACGACATTGTCACTCAAGGAATGCTCTGGCAAGTTGGCCCAGACTCCAACTTCATGCCTCCTAACCAAACCTTGACGGAAGGGAACGACGATCAAGCATTCTGGGCGATTGCAGCCATGTCGGCCGCGGAACGAAAATTTCCTAACCCCCCATCAGATAAACCGCAGTGGCTTTCTCTAGTTGAAGCTGTTTTCAACTCTCAGATACCTCGCTGGGATACTGCAACTTGCGGTGGAGGCCTGAAGTGGCAGATCTTTCGGTTTAACAGAGGGTTTGACTATAAAAACACAATATCAAACGGAGCCTTCTTTCAAATGGGCGCTCGACTAGCCAGGTATACCGGTAATGAGACATATGCGAAGTGGGCAGAGAAGACATGGGACTGGTCCAGGGCGATAGGACTCATAAACGAGAACTATCAGTTCTTTGATGGCTCAAGTGACACCTTGAACTGCACAGAGCTCAACAGACTCCAGTGGACTTACAACGCGGGTGTATACCTCCTCGGAGCAGCTGCCATGTATAACTATGTAAGCTACCGTAATTTGCTCTGACTTCAAATACTGTTAAATGTATACCTAACATTAATAGACCGACGGCAGTCCCAAATGGGCAGAACGAGTTCAAGGGATTCTCGATGGCCTGCGCCCATTCTTTCACCCCGAAACCTATATCATGTCTGAGATTTCGTGTGAGGAACAGGGCAATTGCGAGACAGATCAGAGATCATTCAAGGCTTATCTTTCCCGCTGGATGGCAGCTAGTACACAGTTTGCTCCCTTTTCAACCGACTTTATCATGCGCAGACTACGCGCTTGCGCCAGAGGAGCAGCAAAGGCATGTACCGGAGGCGAAGAGGGAACCACATGTGGCCTTAAATGGACCACTGGAAAATTTGACGGCAGTACTGGAGTTGGAGAGCAACTGGCTGCGATGGAAATCTTTCAATCTAATCTCATCCGCAAGGTCGTACCCCCTGTCACTCAATCTTCTGGTGGAATAAGCCTGGGTGGTCCCGGAGGTTCTGGTAAAGGGAAAGATAATGGGCCTAAGATACTTAGGCCTATCACCGGCGCCGACACAGCTGGAGCAGCTATTCTCACGCTATTAATGTTCTGTAGTCTAAGCGGCGTTTCATACTGGATGTCTGTTTAAGGATTCATCCTCTGCATTTACACTCACGAGCAATCGGTGTTCTTGGTGTTTTCCTCTGTTTCTAGTGATTGTTCATGGCTTCACCCTCCTATCTTCCCTTTATTCTCTTTGATTGCCCCTTGTATATTGCTGCTTACTAGTCTAATGAATTTATTTATGTATAGCTACAGTGTCCCCATTGGATCTCACTAGGGTCTACTCTCTAATGGTTAAAAAGTAGATAAAACATGCAATGTATTATCAATTAAAAAGCTGAAGACTTAATACAATATGTATATATACTAATTCACAAAATGAGGGACAATTTTAGAAAACCAGACCCTCCACCCTGCTCCTTCAACTCACCATCCGGATATTACAGATTATCACGCAGATGTGTGGGCCAAATGGGGGTTTGCTTTGCAACGCATACAAATAACTATCGCCAAAATTGATCTCCTGTCCCCAGAAGCTTTAACTCACTAGTAAATACCTATCCATTCCTCAGCACCTCCCCCTTACACACCTGATCTGGTTCCATTGCATTCCGCCCAGCCAGATGTATATACAAAAACGACCAGCTAGCCCCTGGCCATACATACTTGTTGGAATAGCAATGTAACGGGTTCACCAGTTAGATATGTCGCCCGTACGTATCATTCCGGCCGGTATCCCCGGATCGACGCATCTCCTTGTGATGGCCACCATCATATGAGTTCTTCTCGCGGTGATGGCTCATGACGTTCATTACCTCCAGGACCAGGGAAGTGATGCAGAACCACCTAGTGATCAAAAATTAGTAGCTGCTTATTTGACAACTTATGATGATAGTACTAACATTGCTCCTATGGTGAAGGCTTCGATAAGTCTCTTGTACTTGCAGCTTCCACCACGAGGAGAAGTATTGGTGCAATCACTCCTGCTGTAGTCTTGTACGGCAAAGATGAAGGCAGTCAACCATCTATAGTGGAAAAAGTTTCGACGGTTAGCAAGCGTTTTATACAACAGTGACACATGCCATTCATACAGATAGGAGAAAACCAGGTCAATGAAGAAAGTCATAAACCCAAGTGTCCTAATTATAGGTGAGAGCAGGCCTGGAAGGAAGAAAACGATTGATAGAACGGACTGCACCATGAACCCACTTCGTCAGCAATCCTCAGCCATGAACCACGAGTATGGGGAGAGACGTACAATAATTATATCATATTTGAGATGGCCATTCGCTCCATGTCGGTGGATGAACCAGGCGCTGACTCCAAGAACAATGCCAGCGCAGGCAAACTGCATAAAGCGACTGCCCATCAAAAACACACGGACAAGAGTAGACATGAGTCCCATATTGGCGGTGGTTATATCGGGACTGGTTCTTCAAAACAGGTGATTCCGTATATCCCGAAGTCGTAGCGGCTGTTTATGTCTTCCAATCAGAGGTATGGGCCGAATGTGAAATAGATATACCAATCGAGATCTCAATTCTTTCCATGCAACAGAGGGATCCCAACCAAAAAGTAGAAAAAAATGGTAGAACTTCCACGGAACCGGATGGCAAGGTCTTCTTTTAAGAGAAGAGGGGGAAAGTTTGCCTCGATAGCATAGCTAATCACTCAGCAAGGGTGATGCTGGAGGCATCAGGAGACCCGGTGGCGGCTTTTGATTCCGGTCTTCTCCCTGTAGACAATGAATCTGTTACCATGGATGGGTAGCAAGGTCAAAGGGACCTGTTTCTCCTAGTTTTGCTCTGTTTGTTGATGATGATGACTTCATAAAGCTACATCCGGGAGTTAATCGACGATGGGGTATAAGCTTCTTCTAGACAGTCGTTCGAACCGGCGAGATGCGCCACTTGCATCATTGCTACGCAATGGTAGGTAAAAGACTGGAGCAGCGTAGGACACCGTTGCTGTTGATATCAATGGTGGTCTCTAGAAGCAGGATGAGAGACGGGTGTCGATGGTGGAGAGACGAGGAGGTCATGGAGTCGAGTTGAATCAGCCTGCAGCAGGTAAACGAAGTTAGTCAATATACTTTCTACAGCGAAAAACGAATTACCACTAGTTGACTGGTTAGCTACCGCTGAACCGTCTACTTTTGATACCTTTTTAACTAGCAAGCAATGATACAAACACATCGTATAAGGCTAGGCGGATGCAGGAGAGTTAACTATACGCCGGGGTTCCAGGGAGTCTAGTCAGGATAGAAATATCATTATTTTCGAGGGGTTATAAAAGCCAATTCGTTGCCATCTATATCTCATCTGAACCAGGAAGTCGATTCTCTGCTCCATAATCAAGAAAAGAAGAAAATGAAGAAAAGGAATCTAAACAGTCAGTGTTTTTATATCGCCCTCCTTGAGGGCCCCAGAGCCAACTAGCCTGGTGACCTCTGCAGAAAAAATGCCCTTCACAGCAGCACCATCCTTGCCGGCAGCAGTAAGCTTTGATGCAATAGTGGCCAATTCATCGTTGTTGATCTTGCTCATGATCAGCTCGACGTCACTGAGGACGCTGTCGATCTGAGCCGCAGACGGATCTCCTTCTGCGAAGTAGTTGACCTCCTTAACGCTGCCCTTGAGTACACGCTTGTTCTTCTTAGCTGCGTTTTTGGCGGCTTCTTTGGCCTTTTTGCCTTCAGCTCGCTCGGCTTTGGCGGCTTCTTCACGTTCCTTCTCCAGTCGTTCTGCCTCAAGTTTAGCTTTCTCCTTTTCTTCGGCTAGGCGTTTAGCTTCAGCTTCCTTCTCGAGTCTTCGCTTGTCTTTGCCTGCACGCTCCTCCTTGCGGAACTTCTTAATTCGGGCATCGGCGGCGAGGGCATCGTCGACGGCTCGTCGTAGCCTGGCGGTGTCCTCTGTCTTCTTCTTCTTACGGGCATTGGCATTCTTGCGTTCAATGTGACGTTTGTGGTCACGGTTTTCATTATCGTCCGGAACATCCTCGTCTTCGTACTCAAATGATCTCCAGCTGTCAAAATTGTACCAGAAGTTGTAGAAAGTTTCGACCTCTTGTTTCGTGCTGTTATCGTCTCCAATCATAGGAACAGGCTGAATCTTAGAGAAACGAGCCTCGGCCTTGAAGAACGGATGCCAGAGCTTGAAAAAGTCCCCTTTCTTCTTAGGGTTCGGCGGTTCAACATCTGCAGCAGAATCGACAGAGTCAAACTGGCGTCGACGGACAGGGTCGAGTAGAATTTCGGTGGCCTTTTGAATGCATTTGAAGAAGCTGTCGTTCTCATCACCAGCACCTGCAGCAGCCTTCTTGTCCGGGTGATGTTTGAGGACCTTCTTGCGGTGAGCCTTCTTGATTTGCTCGGGGGTAGCTCTCCATCGGTATTTGCTAAGACCGAGCACAGCGTAGTGATCTTGACCCTAGATAGCAAATGAAGCGGTTAGCAACAGCATCCAACCGGCAAGTTATCAAACCGGATAAGTAATATATACCTTCCAGTCCTTAGCATCTCTCTGTAGCATCATTGGGTCCTCTGGCTCGCTGATCTCGTCGGCATCGTCTTCCTCAATCTTCTTGACATTCTCCTGCGCAAGGATTCGCTCATCCTCAGAGAAAGTTCGTCTATGGCGCTTCTATAAGTGTAGAAACTTGCATATCAGATAACTGAGCGGTATAATGTTATCATATTATGCAATTGGCATGACTTACACGGCGAGCGTGGGCTAAAAAGTGCGGGCCAACGGGCTCAACGTTGCGTCTGGTCGCAGCGGACAAGCATCCTACTGCCTTGAAGTCTTTGTCTGCAGCAGCCCAGCCTTCAGGAAGGCGAGGGAGCGGTAGGTGGACTGTCTCTATGCTCGACATCTTGTCGCAGTCTTAACTTGTATCGTCTATCAACCTCGTTGTCATTTCTTCACTCTCCAAAGTGGGATGAAGTTTTTGTAAAGAGAAAAAAAAAAAAAGTCGATGGATCTGGCGCTAGTCTGCTTTGGGCCATTAACTACCTCTACGCCCAGGAGGAAGAAAAGACGAAGGGAAGAGACATCAAACTACGAATAGCTGATATAGAACCGGAGACAACTTAACCCTTGGTGATCATTTATACCTGTCCTTGACTTCTTTCTGTTTCTACCACTCCAGTTTCGCCTTTAAAATAAGTTTCTATGGCCGCAGCAACCAGCCCGGTGTCTGCTCTCAGCGCATACCGTCAGCTACTCCGGGCTACTCGGATCGCATTCAATGGTATAGGATTTCGTTGCTGCATGGAATAAACTCGACGTGCTAATATGCTGTCTAGGAGATTATCCCGTTCTCTATGCTGCTCGAGCAGAGGCTCGCAAACAATTTGAACAAAACCGACAACTCGGCGTTGATACTCCATTGAAAATTCAACATGCGCTCGAAACAGCGCATATTCTGAAGACAAATATTGTTCAAGGGACAAAGATAGAGACTAAGGAAGAGGGAGGAGAGAAGGTAGATCGATACTGTATGTTTCCTTCTAACTACTGTGTCGTTTGAATTATAACTAACCTATTCTCAATTTACAGCTTTGCGGATACACGAATATACGGAGCGCGGAGACAATGATACTATAAAAGCTGCTGGTGAGAAGCCAGTTAAGGTTGGAAAGGGATGCTGCTCCTCATAATATTGCTTGACATCAAGTATCTGGGAGGATACGCTGATCCTGTTAAAGATGGGGTTCGGATTCGACTATGGCGTGGAGAGTATTATTAAATCTCATGTCAATTGGGATACTCAACATTTGGAACGGCGGCGTTTGGATGCATTATTTGGCGGTTTCATATATCATTCTACTTCAAGTTAGCCATGTGCAATAGACTGTTTTGACGCGTTTGTAAAGCTCAAAATCTGTATCATATTGAATTATTCTCATTTCTTTTCATGATTCTTAGTTTGACACCTTGCCAGTAGATAAACGCCGGTACGAAAACGCTAATGCCTCCCTGGAACATATTAAAGGTATTGGAAATGAAAACAAAAAGTAACAAAAAATGGTATCAATCTCCAGCCATGCTTGCGTACTGGACCTCTCCACGGCCAGGCGGCGGTGCCACGGCGTAACTTTGATCACTAGTCTTGATATCTGACTCTCCGTCTCCCTCTTGTGCGGATGAACCCTGAGTAATTGCCTTTCTTCCTCCACCCTTGACGGCTGCAACTGTTTGTCTTCCCTGACGCGCGTTCTGTATCCGTTCGTCTCTCTCCATGTTATCCAACGGGCGAGGCTTTCCCCATTGAACTCGAAGGGGACACCCCTGAACCACCGCAACGCCCTGACACTTTGCTGCCGCTGCTTCTGCTGATTCCCGTGACGCAAAATTAATGAACGCACAATGTGATCTATGCGAGCAGACGAGCGATCTTATGGTACCAAAGGGGGTAAAGAATGTGCGGAGAGCATGTTCGGGGAGATCGTCTTCCACTCCGGTAATGAATAAGGAAGTGATATTGGGGTCTGCGGGTGGTTCGATGTCCTGTGGCCCTGGAGCTCGTTGAGATACTGGGGGGTATGGGCGTGTTCCACGGCCTCGGCCACCGCCTCTACCTCGACCGGCGCCGCGACGCAAGTCACTTGTCCGCACAGGACCCGGGCCGGGTCCATACCCTATCTTCTCCGGTTCAGATGACCGTTGCCCTTCTCCTGCAGCCGCACTGGAGCTGCTGGCCTCTCCACTGGCCTCTAACCTCCTCTGTCTCTTGTAGTATGGTTCACTGTTGGCCAGGCGCCGTAGCAGCTCTCGTGCTTTCTCGTCCGTCTTTTCATATTCCTCAACAGCTCCCCTGCCTTCCTCCAGTTCCTTTTCGTGTTCCTGCGCATAATACTCTCTGTTGATTGAGCTTTGTGGGCCCGGAGCAACCATCTTCAAAGCCGCATCTCGAACAACGATAGGTAGACCGAAAGAAAGATCCAGCATGCAGCACTGGCAGCAGTTCTTTAGTCGCGCGCACGTCAGGCATATATTTGTCGCCTTCGTTCGAGACGTCCGATCCGCCTTCCATCGAAAGACGGTCATGGGTCGAGTGCAGATTTTACATTCGGCGGCATAGTCTTCCTTGAGCATCTGGACGTAAGGGTTTTCGGGGAGACATTGTTCGCACACGGATGGAAAGTCTGTGGTCTCCCATCCTGACCGGTTGATATCTTGTTTGATCTGTGGAGGCATCTTCGAGAACAGAACAGCTATGAATGCCCGTCTCCCTGCTGTATGCTTGGCTGCTTCTTCTGCTTTTTTCTATCTTCAACTTTGTTTCCTTAGAATCTTTTTTGCTTCAGCGAGTAGATTTGATTAGTAATTTATATTAGTAATCTACATTAGTCATTTATTAGTAAATTTTTTCACGTGATAATGGCATGATCCCAAAATGGAAGAGCCCGGCGTTCCGCATCACATGACTGGCAGCTGAGGCTAAACCAAAAAGGAACAGCTTTATGCCAAGCCTCTGAGCCCCTTTTGGGAAAGTTTATTTTTCTGTTCATTTCGAGATGCAAAAAAAAAAAAAAAAGCGAGCAAGCAAGATATTCAAAACTGCCAACTCACAACAACAGCAACAACAACAACCCCTTTTTTTCACCTGTTATCGCACATCCTCGATCGCTGTTCCCGCTCGCTATCCACGCCGATTTCAGAGAATAAAACAGATATACCACGATGTCGTCTTCTCAACTTGAAGCCGAGAACCATGAGCGCGATGCGGCATTTAACAAGGTCCTGCACGGCAACACCAGTAAGGCCCAGGGTGGCCTTGCTGCTATGATGGGAAAGGATAAGAAGGCCCAGCAGGCTGCTGTTGATGAGTATTTCAAGCATTGGGACAAGAAGCCCTCTGCTGATGAGACTGAAGAAACCAGAGAGGTGCGCTATCTCCACTGACTACTGCAATCACCATGCTAAGTGGGTATCGCATTCTGCAGGCACGAAGAGCTGAATATGCTACTCTCACCAGACAGTAAGTTTCTGCTGCGGTTGTCTGTAGAATGGCAATAATGGACGCGGGGTCTGACAATCGCATCTAGTTATTACAACCTAGCCACCGATTTTTACGAATACGGGTGGGGAAGCTCATTCCATTTCTGCCGTTTCGCCTACGGCGAACCTTTCCGTCAAGCCATTGCCCGACATGAACACTATCTAGCACACTCGATCGGCCTAAAAGAGAACCAGCTTGTACTGGATGTTGGCTGCGGTGTCGGTGGCCCTGCTAGAGAGATCGCCAAATTCGCCGGTGTCAATATCGTTGGTTTGAACAATAACGATTATCAAATTGAGCGTGCCACGCGTTACGCCGAGAAAGAAGGTCTCTCTAAGCAGTTGCGATTTGTTAAGGGTGACTTTATGCAAATGTCCTTTGAACCAAATACCTTTGATGCCGTCTACGCTATAGAAGCTACCGTTCACGCCCCTTCTCTAGAAGGTGTTTATTCTCAGATCTTCAAGGTTCTGAAGCCAGGTGGTGTGTTTGGCGTTTATGAATGGGTCATGACTGATCAGTACGACAACGACAACCCTGTTCACCGAGAGATCCGCCTTGGAATCGAACAGGGAGATGGTATCTCAAACATGGTAAAGGAATCCGTTGCCGTCGAGGCTATGAAGGCCGCCGGTTTTGAGCTTCTTAAAGTGGAAGATCTTGCCAACCGTCCCGACCCCAGCCCATGGTACTACCCCCTTGCTGGCTCCTGGAAGCACATGTCCTCAATTGGAGATCTTTTCACCATCATGAGAATGACCTGGTGGGGTCGTTCCATAGTCCACCGCGTCCTCGGCTCCATGGAGAAGTTTGGTCTCTTCCCTCAAGGCTCTCAGAAGACTGGAGACAGCCTTGCATACGCTGCTGATTGTTTAGTCAAGGGCGGAGAGATGAAACTCTTCACTCCTATGTTCCTCATGGTTGGCAAGAAGCCAGAGTAAATACCCAATGTACTCTGCCTTGGCTACACCATGCCTCACGTTTATTTTGCATGACTGATTCCGCTTCTTTATCTTCTGCTTCTTTTTCACTTCCTTATGTCCATATATACATGGTTTGTTGAATATGCTTGTTTAATTCTAGATCATATGTGACATCTTTTCCTTCATTAGGTCTGTTCACTCATTTTCCTTACCTTATCGACTATATGGCCACTGGCTATACATAAAAACTATTCAATTTCTATTTATTTATAGCGTTAAATACGTACTGTTGCTATCTTTTGGCAAAGTGATACCCGAATACCTAGAATGGGCGACCTTTGGTTGGAAGTATATCTTACTATTTGGAAGGGTAAAGTTGCTAGGGCTGTCAGCTTGTCATTAGCGAGACAACCAAAGCTCCCTAGAGGACATAACAACAAACACATATTAGTGTCCTCCTGTCGCGCCTCATGACAATACACCTTGGATTTCATCAAGCCACAAAAGGATGGTGATATTGAGCTTCCCCTTACTCTGCCTCTTTTTATCTACTTTATCCTCTTTATCTCGTCTTCTTTGGTACTTGCTTTGAACCTCCTCGGCGCCAAATAAACAGTTATCAAAATGTCGCGTCCTCCCCGTGAAGCTCCTAGTGAAGTCCTTAACCCCCCTGGGCAGCTTGTCCCCTTTGTCTATGAGGGACTTTGCGGTGTCCGTCATCCTGGAGTCAACGGAGGAGATGGGCTGAAGTTCACCTTTGCCGAGTTTGCTCCTAGAGCCATCTGCCTGCCTGGCTTTGGCCATACCCCTGAATCGGCCCATTTGGCCTGCCGCTTTGTAGCGAACTTGGCTGCGCGCCATCATGCCGATCTACTTGCCATGAGGTCCTGGGACTGCCAGTTCTGCGGTATCAAAGCCTCAACGTTCAACCTGGTAGTCGTCTCTTTTCTGTCTCCTGAGGCTGGGACCGTTGACCCCATCCGTCGATCTGTCTGGGGCTATGGTGTGCCTATTTGCCGGACTGCTGGATCTTGCGATCAAAAAGCTGGGCGACTTACAGCCGAGTTACGCGACACCTATATTTCTGGCCTCGCCACGCCACCTTCTCCCTCCTGTATGATGTGTGGAAGCACTGAAGACCTTATGCTTTGTAGCGGCTGCAAGGTAGTTCGGTAAGTGTTTCTCTATACAGTTCACTTATTCTATTTATACAGCGTATTAGTCTATTAGCCTAGAGCTAGATGGTAGCCATCTCCAGATTTTACCTAAGGTTCTAATATTCTTTTTCACTATAATAGGTACTGCTCGCTGGAGTGCCGCAGAGAACATCATAGTGTGCATAAGAAGGATTGCCGGGCTGCACAACGTGAGAAGTTAAGGGATAAAATACAGGAACATCTACTGAGACAAAGAGACTCTCACTTCTCAAAGTTCAAGGTGAGAAAGCCTTAAGTCTAAGAGGCACCTGCTTAAAGATATATAGTTGGGTTCTAACACAGTACAGAGAGTTTTCTACACCTAAGTCAAGGGGAGCCAGTTAAGGGGAATAAGCCAAGAGGCAAGGTCTGGAGAGAATGATGGGTACGAAAGGGAAAATCCTGCTGCTTATTTACTCGTATTCCGCCATCTTTGTACGCTCTCAAAATGCCCAGTTGAAGTCCTAAGTTTAAGGATCAGTTTCTACCTCCATTATAACTCCCTTGGTCAAAGTTTCTAGGTCCCAAAATACCCATGTCCTGACTAACGCATTTGCGGAGGATAATGTTCTAGCCCCAACTCCCTTGTCTACATGTCCACTGGCTCCGGAGAAAGAGAGGATGTATGGGAGTCCTCCTGCTCTGATGCCTTCAACTACGTTTGGTAGACCGGGGCATATCGGAAGGTGAAGGTAAGTAGTACGGAATATGGCATCTTACTAGGAGCATAATGCATCTTGAAGTGAGTGGTAAAGTCTAGGGAGCTCACCATGTCGCACAAGAAGCTGCCTCCTACCCCCGAATACGTTTATGAAGAAAGAGCAGGACAGAATAACCACGCGATACTGGCGGTGATGGCACCAACTGTGACCTGAGAGGCCGTACCATCCAGGGAATCAATACCACACCCGATGGAGATGGGTGACAGAAGTGGTCATGGGACCTCTGCTGCCGAAATAATAGCTGGAACTGTCTATGGAGTTGTCAAAAACGCCTTGGTGGTCCAGTGTCAAGATTCTGGATAACAATGGATCTGGTTCCATTTCTGGCATAACAATGGGGATGGATTGGAGTAGTAGTGTTGTCACCAGAAGGAATACTGTAGGCAAGGCAGTCATGAATACGAGTTTCGGAGGGTCGTTCTCCGCGACTATGAGCCATGCGACCGAAAACGTAATCAAGGCGTGAATATTCGTTGCTGCCTCAGTTGGTGCAGGGAATATACGCTTACTCCTTTTACGCTTCTCAATATGGCTTCCAACTAATCATGTTGTTTAGCGTGATGCGAGCCAGGGGTCCCCTGCCTCAGCTAATGGTGTCCGTACCGTTCCAGCCCGCTCGCTAGCCGATGTCCCAGCTAGTTTCAGTAGTTATGGTTCCATTGGTAAGTTTCTATGTAGTTTCTCTCGACTATATTTGTTACGTTGACAATACTTATAATATGTATAGTTGATTTCTATGCCCCCGGAGTTGTCATTACAACAAGACTCACAGTAATAGACCTGTGACAGTATCTGGAAGCTCCTACTCAGCCACCCAAGCCTCAGGAATGGCAGCATTCGTAATTGATGTGGCAGTAATTTCAGGTAAAACATGTACTGGCTTACATCTATCCAGAATCCCAAACTGGGGGCTACCTGGTCGCTTCTATATACAATGGTAGCGGGTTGTGATTGGGTGATGTTTGTATGAGGATTTGCTGGGTTTGAGCCATACGTGGTTCGCAACGTTGGAGAACACGTTGGTTACTCACTATATCCGTGTTCTCCTTTAGATAGGGCTATCTATCAAGTATTTTTCAAGGTAAGCAAGATAATCCTGTCCTTCGTTGAGAACAGGAAGCAGAGAGCCTTCATAAGGTATATGCGTGAGATGTCTCCGCTAACTCCGTGACTGAAGGAGAATAGGTAAAGTCCGTCCAATCAAAGCGAAGGAAAGTGAAAAACACTAAAAATAAACAACGAAATCAAGCTTTTAAGCCTTCCTGAGCCAAGCCTCTCCACGTGATGTCGGAGCTTAATAGACGCCGACTTCCCGGATGAGTCAGCAGACTTTCTCTCTCTTTTTCTCCCATGTTCGCAGTTGTCAACATCGAGATTATCATCCAGTTCGCAGGTACAAACGCATTGTTCGGCCGCAGGAGCAATTGGGATGTCCATAAGGCTGCATATATACTTCGGGCACGAGATAGACCCAATATGACTTCCTCACTGAATGCACCAGCTTATTATGGCCCCGAGAAGATGTCGGCGCCCAGAACGCCCGTCTCGGGGCCGAAGCCAAGGGCGCTCCGCTCCGAACCACGGGAAGAGTCGATCGCCGGAGTTAAGATCATAGAGTTTTCTTGCTCCATGCCTTTGACTCAGGCAGACACAATATCATCTCGGAGTTTGTTTCAAAGAGTTGGCCGGTTTGAAAGTACACGAAAAGTTGTAGTATATAATTAACAGTCATGCCGCGCCTGTTGACTGTCATGATGGAAATACCCATCACATCAAGAGGTCTTCAAATATTCAATACAGCATATCATTATCATTACAACCAGACTGATTGATACGTCTGCTTTTTATCGTTACCCGAACGAGTCTGTTGTTCTACGTCCAGCCATGGGGGAACCAGAGAAACGTTCTATCGATGAGGAGAGCACTGGCACCGAGGAGAAGGTTGTCGTGCAAGATGACTCCCAGTACCCGTCAGCAAAGAAAGTTATCCCAATCATGATAGCACTATACTTAGTTGTGTTCCTTATCGCTCTGGTAAGTCTACCCCTTTCCACCCTTTACCATCAATAATGCATTCTTCTAACTTCACCGTAGGACCGAACTATTATCGCTACCGCCATCCCGAAGATCACAGATCAGTTCCATTCCATTCAAGATATTGGCTGGTATGGTAGCAGCTATTTACTCACTGGATGCTCCTTCATGCTACTCTTTGGCAAATTTTACCAGCTTTACTCCCCCAAATGGGTCTACCTCATTGCGATCGTGATCTTTGAGGTCGGCTCAGCAGTGTGCGGAGCGGCTCCTAACTCAACCGCCTTTATCATTGGTCGAGCTATTGCTGGGCTTGGTTCGGCTGGTGCCTTCTCAGGGACTGTAATCATCATCGTCCATAGTGTTCCCTTGCGCAAGCGGCCGATGTACACCGGTTTGATGGGCGGTATGTTTGGTATTGCTTCCGTTGCTGGCCCTTTACTTGGTGGCCTGTTTACCGACAAAGTCACTTGGAGATGGTGTTTTTACATCAATCTTCCCATTGGAGCCGTTACCTTGGTCATCGTTACTTTCCTCCTCCGCATCAACATCCCTCGAAAGAGCACAGCAAGCTTGACGCTGTACCAACAATTCCTCAAATTGGACCCCTTAGGCACTCTTTGCTTCATGCCGAGCGTTATTTGCCTTCTCCTTGCCCTCCAGTGGGGAGGCACAACATACCCTTGGTCAAGTGGGAGAATCATTGCGCTGTTTGTCGTTTTTGGCATCCTTCTCATTGCCTTTATCGCAGTCCAGATCTGGCACAAGGAGGAAGCAACCGTCCCACCCCGCATATTCGTCCAGCGCAGTGTTCTTTCCGCCTTCTGGTTCACAATTTGTCTCGGCTCCTCGATGATGACGATCATTTACTACCTCCCGCTCTGGTTCCAAGCTATCAAAGGTGTTAGCGCTGTCAAATCTGGAATTATGAACCTCCCCATGATCTTATCCCTAGTCATTGGAGTGATTATGAGTGGATGGTTAGTCACGGCAATTGGATACTACGCCCCCTTTATGATCGGCTGTTGCGTCCTTTCATCCGTGGGTGCCGGCCTCTTAACCACCTTCCAAACCGACACTGGCCACGCAAAATGGATTGGCTACCAGGTTATCTACGGCATAGGGTTGGGAATGGGTATGCAACAGGGCTCTGTCGCATGCCAGACAGTCCTGTCCAAGGTCGACGTTCCAATAGGCTCCTCTTTGATTTTCTTTGCTCAACAGCTCGGCGGAACGATCTTTATTTCAGTCGCTCAAAACATCTTCACAAATAAACTTACCTCCGGGCTCCAGCATATCCCCGGCCTCGATGCAGCCAACCTTGCTCAGGTTGGCGCTACCACTATCCGTGATCTCGTTAAAGATCCAAACACTCTCAGGCTGGTATTGGAAGTGTATAACGACTCAGTGGTCAAAACTTACTACATTGCCCTGGCAATGTCCTGCGTTGCCATTCTTGGTGCGCTCACTATTGAGTGGAAGAGTGTGAAAGGACAGGAAAAAGCATAATTAGACCGGTTATCGTGACATGAATTTTCTTCTACGCTCTTCTCTGGATTCATCTCGGCAAAGGCGCATTATTTGGAGTTCGTGGGGTCTCATTTCTTGAATCTTATATAGTATGGCTATAATAATAATGTGCATAGATAAACTTATCTAACACGGATAAATGAATGAACTGCTGAAATTAAGAATACGGCAAAATTTCTACAATTACTTTCGTCCCATCATTTTATTTTGCTTCTTTGTTTAATTTAAGGGATCGCGACACCAATGTAGATACGAGGCAGATTGCGTATCTGTATAGAGGCTTACATATAACAAGATGAAGACTCGATAACATAGTTGCAACACATGTATATAGCCAGTGTTGTTGACGAGCGAAAATACCGTCAATTCACTCGCCACTGGAATGGAGAGAGCCCATTGAATGGACTCTGAACGCATTCATGATCATGATACCCAGGACGCCGATGACACCGATACTCTTACCCAACTCCATAGCAGTTTCGTTCCTGAACTTTCAAACATAACAAACTTCGAGGTTTCCACCAAATCCAGATCTCTGAACGAACAGGGGGTTGGTAAGGCACCCCAATAGCGGAATATATGACAATAACAGTGAACTAACTGTTAAAACGCAGAAACGGAGCTTATACTAACGAGACCCAGAAAACGGCTCTATCCAGATAACGAGACGCGGGATCCCTATACGAATCTGTATGACCGGTCTGGAGATGATGGCGCACTTTTTGCAAACGTCAACACTGTCCTGCCTTCAGGCATTCAACCAGGTGACTTATCCACAGGTCATGTTGCAAACCATAGTAACAGTTCAAATGGTCCAACGATGATTCTTATTCTTAGGGAAAGTGACAACTTAACCATATCTTTGCACGCACTACAAGACACGTCAAGTAGTAGACAAAAAGCCAGAAGTAAGTGCACATTTTATGATGGTATACCCATACATAGCCATACAAGCTGATATTTTATGCCAATTCAAGTCTCTCTCAATGCAAGGCCAGCTATTAACCCTATAATTATGGATGGTATGGGTTTGAATCAAGATTATGTATGGGTAACATTTCATAGCCCCGGATTAATCACTTTGAATTAGTTTACAGGGCAACAGTATCATCCCAAGAGATAGATGGTCTGATTGGTCTTCATGAGCTTATGGGGTATCCATCTTCGATGTAATAATGATAAATGGACTCTTTTCTTTGTTTTATGTCCACCTGTCCTTAAGCCACAAAGATATCACCCCTGGTGTCTTCATGGGAACCTATGCGGGCCTACTTTTCCCCCAATTGCTTGTCCAGGATTAATCGAGATCTGATTGGTGATATTTAGCAAAATTCAGGACCCAATAATATTTTGAAAGTTCCTCTCTTCACTCTTATTACTAAGCAAGCTATAGAATTGGAAACTTAACAAAAAGGGGCTAAATACCCACGTGACTGTTAATGTCACGTGATAGACGGAAATCCAATTCTTCCAGGCAGACGGCGGAGGAGGATCAGGTCAACAGCGCGTAGTTAAGACAATGCGAGAAGGCATTGCTAGGATACGCATGAAGAAAAATCACTTCTACAGAAGCAGGAGAGGAGGATAACTCCAGCGTTTGTATGCATAATACCCTTTAGTTATTCGATACCCACATCATGTCTTCGACAGTGGCGGCGGACCCTGCCCCTCCAACGCTGAAGCCATATGCCTGTGTTTTATGCCAACAGCGAAAAGTCAGATGTGACCGGCAGAGCCCATGTTCAGGCTGTCGCAAGTATGAAGTCAACTGTATATATCGCCCGCCACCAGCACCAAAACGACGCAAGCGACGGTCCCCAGAGGAAACCCTGCTTGCTAGGCTGCGCAAATACGAAGAACTCCTCGTAGGATTAGGAGTGGATGTGAGCAATATCGATGAACATAAATCTGATAGCCAGCATGCGGCTCCGGAGGCTCCAGGGCTGACCTACAACTCTGGTAGTGGTAGTAAAACAGACCCTGATGGAGACCAGGAGGAAGACCTGAAAAACCAGTTTGGCCGCATGATAATCAGGGATGGCAAGACTCATCTCCTAGAAAACAGCCTATGGGTGAATTTGAGCAGTGAGATTGGAGATCCGGATACGATTTTGGACGTCGCAGGAGATAATGCCAATAGTAATGGAGACCCTTTCTTGTCACTTGAAGATTCCCCTCTCTCGGATGGTGGAGAATTCATTATTGCTGGGTCCACTGGAGGGTCAGGAAGTCTGCGCGCCCTTCACCCTGATACGGTACAGATTTTTAAGCTGTGGCAGATATATATTGACAACATGGACCCGGTGACGAAGCTGTGCCATAAGCCAACAGTCCAGCAGCAGATATTAGACGCAACATCGGACCTGGACAATATACCTAAAGATGTCGAGGCGCTCATGTTCGGCATTTATACATGTGCGGTTGCTTCTCTGCGGGAAGATGACTGCATTTCTCGACTCGGGGAAACACGAGAGGCGCTACTTAGCCGGTTCCATCTGGGAGCCAAGCGTGCATTGGTCAGGGCCGATTTCCTTACCAGCTCGGATTTGACGGTGTACCGAGCATTTCTTCTATACTTGGTACGTGTAAAGGTAACTCTTCTACATTGGTCTTGCTGACGAAACGGAATTTTTAGCTTTCCCTAAGAGAATTCGTAGACGCACAGACGCTATGGGTGTATAGTGGTGTAGCTATGCGAATAGCACAACGCTTGGGGCTCCATAGGGATGGTGCTCGGTTTGGCTTGCCTATATTTGAGGTTGAGATGCGGCGGCGTCTGTGGTGGCCCACTGTATATTTTGACGGCCTCTGCGGAGAGTTATGTGGCATGGGCGCATCCTTAGCCGCTGGTTCGTCTTGGGATACCAAACTTCCACTCAATGTTAACGACTCCGAAATAACGCCCGGCATGCGCGACCTACCGATAGAGCACAAGGGAATAACTGAAATGAGCTTTTGTCTGGTGCGGTATGAAGTAGGCCTATTACTTCGTGACTTGGCCTCCCGGAACACATTTGACGGGGCCTGGGGAGCAGTGACCGACAAGTCAATAACATTGAGTGACCGGCTTAAACGAATTGATGCCTTAGAGGCACTTCTCCAGGACAAGTATATGCAATATTGTGATACGTCGATATCCTTCCATCTTTTGACCTGGGTAGTCGGCTATAGCTGCATCGTAATGCTGAGATTCAGAGCACGATCATTCTCAAGAGATGCCCAAAATTCGCAAGAAGTACGCGACGCTTTGTTCGCCGATACCCTGCAAATAATAGCAAACTACCATACTTTCCGCTTGACCCCGGGCATCCAACGATACTACTGGCATGTCACTGCAAATTTCCAGTGGCATGCCTTCATCCATCTACTGAACGAGCTTCAGACACGTACAGAAGGGGAACAGGTCGACAGAGCATGGGAGGAAGTTGGGAACGTGTATACTTCTAAACCAGAGCTGTTATCAGAGGCCAAGAACCCGCTCTACATCGCAATTGGGAACCTCACTCTGAAGGCCTGGGACGCGAGGAAGGTATCTCTTGCACGAGCGTCGGGTGGTCTTAGCCAGGACACCATTGTGCCCCCTTGCTTCATTGAACCCCTTCGAGCTCGGCGAATGGCATCTGCTCCTCCATCATCGGCGTCGTCACCCCAGGGAGCGACTACAAGTGGGCAAAACATTGCTCAAACATATCCGCCAGCTGGTGGTCAGAACCAAGTTTCAGCGACACCACCCTTATTTCCACCTACAAATATGGCAGTACCCACGTACGAGATGACCAATGGGTACGGATTGATGCCAAACATGCCTTCCTCCAGTGCCGTACCATCTTATGAGCTACCGGATAATCCCGTTGACTGGTCTCAATGGGAGACCCTCTTGCAAGGGTCAGCAGCTGATATGAACTTTGAGATGTAATGGGCATGTGTCATAATCTCCCTGAAATGTGTATAATATGATCATACTATAATAGTATATACCGTCCAAGTTACATATCTTCGCGTTTCCCTTCCTCCTGCTTGGCTTCTGTTTCATCCCCACATATTGAAAACACAGGGAAACCTTGTATAACCTTGATCTGCTTCGGAAAAGCTTCGGCCCCATTTTCGGCAATGCAAAAACAGAACCTCCACCTGGGAGAAACTTACCAGTGCCGGGAATCTATACTACTTTTAGAGTCCCCAGATAGCTCGTGGCATGGGAATTAGGAACGGAAGTATCGACGTAGCGTCCAATCGATGAGAAAAACTGCGGTGACTTGACCCAGCTCCACAAGTGAAACTCGATAAGATGGGGTCCCGCCACTTGATAACATCACATTTATGTGGCGATCACTTCTCTTGTAGAACGGCGGTGGGAGAATGGGGATATAATATACAAGTATTATAGGGGAAAGAACCCTCCCGCTTGACCACGGCAAGAGCTAAACAAATACGCCTTCGTTGCACTAGCCTACGTCTTCTGTGATGCGCTGGCTGCTTCGCCTACTGTTTGGCGTATTTCAGATGAGTGTGTGCAACAGGCTTGGCGTGCATCCTTGGCGCTTGTTCCAGGGGTCAAGCGCTAAGCGGCAATAAGCTCCACAGTGGAGCTTTTATGCATGTGTGATTGGCGTTAAGTAGCCAATTGGATTCTTCAACTGTACGCCAAGAAGATCTAGTGCCATCACATGATGTGTTCAGACCAGTCTCTTGGCGGTACGTGTCATGTGAACAACGTTAGAGCGCAGGGTCCAAAGCTTATATGAGCGACACGATTACCCCGTCTTTTTGACTGGGAGGAGTGTTTGGGAACGTGGAGCGCGTCTATGACACTGAATATGGCCATCAGGTGCGTATAGAGCATTTGGTTGCAGTCTGGCAGCGAAAAAGCAGTCGCGTTGTGTCCTGTCGGGACTTTCGGTGTGCACAAGGGCCAGACGGCTGAGAAAACGGAACTCGACAATTGGCTGCAGACTCGACAAAGTCCAACCCCGGCTAGCCTTATCAGGACTAGCGTGATGGATCCCGCCGGCCCAGGAGCCGGTGAGCCCCCGCTAAGCCTAAAAGGGAGCCTCACGCGATAAAACTCTGTTTTTGGTCGGCTTTTTTGCTTCTTCTTCTTTTTTTTTTTGTCTCTCTCGGGATTCCATGATGGCCGGTGACTTTTTTGAAGGCTGGGATGGGTTGGCAAGAAGACAGCTTTGTTGATTTGAGATGGGAGAGGGAGAAGGATGCGAGCGGAAGACCTTGTAGCACCCCCCTTCGATCGACCGATCAACCCGGTCAAGCGGCTGCCTGTCACGCAATCTCACGCTATACGGAGCAATGGCTGTGTCTCGTCTTCAGCGTCGCATGCTGCCTTCGATCCCTTGCCACTAAACTGGATAAGGGTTTGGCGTGGCCGTCTCGTCTTTCCCGACGGCTGGCTCGTCTGCTCTTTGCTGCAGGTTGCTCTTATGGCGGCTGCTGCGGGTCTCCGGGGGAGGAGTAGCAGGCGGAGGAGCTTTCTTCCCACCAGAACCCGCGAATAAGGCGTTTTTTTCTCTCGCTCTTCGTCTTTCTCCACTTGGGTCTCGAGTGTATATAAGTTGTCCTGTACATCTCCTCTTTTCTCTCTTCATTCACTTCCAGCTCCATTCACTTTTCCTCTTTGTAGCCGTTCTTTTCTTCTATTTGATACCCCTTCCAGCAGCGTTAAGCCAGCTCTCTTCTTGCTCTCTCTCTCTTTCTCTCAGGCAATAACAACCAGAGCTTCTGTGTATCAGACAGTATCAGCAAGCCGGCGACCATGGCTCAGTCAAAGAAGCCGAATGTGCTATACATCATGGCAGACCAGATGGCTGCCCCCCTGCTGTCTATCTATAACTCATCCTCCGTCATCAAGACCCCAAATCTCGACCGCCTCGCCAAAGAGGGCGTTGTCTTCGACTCAGCGTATTGCAACTCGCCTCTCTGCGCCCCGTCCCGCTTTACCATGGTCTCTGGCCAGCTTCCCTCCCGGATTGGAGGCTACGACAATGCCAGTGACCTCCCAGCGGACACACCCACGTACGCTCACTATCTCAGAGACCAGGGCTATCACACTGCTCTGTCTGGCAAGATGCATTTCTGTGGTCCGGACCAGCTGCATGGCTACGAGGAGCGCTTGACCAGTGACATCTATCCCGGTGACTATGGCTGGTCTGTGAATTGGGATGAACCTGTAAGTCTTTATCAGCACAAACTAAGGTGCAAGATATGCCAATAATCGCCTGCCACTTGCTCTTTATCTGTAGTTGTATATATGTATATATATATATGTGTGTGTGTGTATATATGCTGACTGCTGCAGGATGTCCACAAAGACTGGTATCATGACATGTCCTCTGTTATGGAGGCCGGCCCCTGTGTGCGCACCAACCAGCTCGACTTCGATGATGAAGTCATCTACAAGGCGAAGCAGTACCTGTACGATCATGCCCGGCACCGTAAAGACCAGCCGTTCTGCCTCACGGTCTCGATGACACACCCGCACGACCCGTACGCCATGACGCAGGAGTTCTGGGACATGTACGAGGGCGTCGACATCCCCCTTCCCACGACCGCGGCCCTCGACCAGGCCAAGCAGGACCCTCACTCCCGCCGCATCCTGAAGATCATCGGCCTCCTGGGCAAGGAGATCCCAGACGAACGCATCCGCGCTGCTCGCCGTGCCTATTTCGCTGCCTGTACCTACGTCGACACGCAGATCGGCGCCCTGCTGGCCACGCTGAAGAACTGTGCCTTGGACGAGAACACCATCGTCGTCTTTTCCGGCGACCACGGAGACATGCTCGGCGAGAGGGGGATGTGGTATAAGATGTCCTGGTTCGAGATGTCCGCCCGTGTGCCCATGCTGGTCTACGCCCCCGGACGCTTCAAGCCCAAGCGAGTCAAGGAGAACGTCTCAACGATGGATCTGCTGCCGACCTTTGTGGCCATGACCGGCGGCTCGCTGTATCCTGGCCTGCCCGTCGACGGCGTCTCGCTGATGCCGTACCTTGCGGACGATGCCCCCGGCGAGAAGACCGACACCGTGCTGGGTGAATACATGGGCGAGGGCACTCTGGCACCGTTGGTAATGATCCGCCGGGGCGCCTGGAAGTTCATCTACTCGCCCATCGACCCTCCGCAGCTGTACAACGTCGAGCAGGACCCGACTGAATCTAACAACCTCGTCGCCAACATGGCGCTGCCAGCTCTCTCTGATAACAGCTCATCCGGCGGCGCCGTCACTGGGCCTGCAGCACTGCCTACTCCTCCTACGACTTCACCGCCGGTACTGAAGAACCCAGCAGCCTCCGCCGTGTTGTCTCTCCACGCCGTCCCGACACCCCCTGACACCCCCATGCTAGGTAAGAAGGCCGTGGCTCCTACGGCCGCTGAGATCACCTCGGCCACAGCGACGAACGACATCACTTCTCTCTTCAAGGCCTTTTTGCAAGAAGTCCATGCCCGCTGGGACTTTGACAGGATCCAGCAGCAGGTCCTCAACTCCCAGCGTCGAAGACGCCTGGTCTACTCTGCCCTCAGCAAGGGGCGCATCACTTCCTGGGACCACACCCACATCGTCGAGGGAAGCTCTGTCTTTATTCGAAACCACGGTAAAGGTGCTCTGGGCGATGTCGAGACTATCAGCCGTCTCCATGTCCCGGTCTCTGTTGGCCGTGAAGTGCAGTACCGCCCTCAGTAGGGAGTGATGTCTTCAGGCCTATTAACTAATGACTTCTACGATTAACACGATTTTCTTTCCCTTTTCCTTTTCCTTTTCCCTTTTTTTTTTTCTTTTTTTTTTTTTCTTTTTTCTTTTAGCATAAGATATCGATTGGTCTTGGAGTCGAGTTGTGTTTACTCTGCATTCAAAATGAAGAATAAGCTGGTACTATTTACTGTCACTTCCCTGGATATTTCAATAAAGCCTTATTACAAGTTAAACATGACTCCCGTAGTTTATATTCCAATGTCATTATATAAAGCAATATAGCAAAATATACATCCAAATAGTACCCTATCTAAGTGCTTCCATGGACCAGCCGTCCTCCAACCCAGACAGCCTTGACATTTCTATCATCGCCTGTCCACATCCATTTGGCAATTCGCTCTTCCCAGCTCTCCCATCCAAATACGCACACTTTCCCAGAGTGTTGCAAATCCAGCTGCTCAGGGGTAACGATGCTGTCAGTGTCACTTTCAATGCTGTCCCCAAGCTCGATCATTTGTGCGTCCCAGAACATCCCCTTTTCAAACCCGCCGATTTCATCCTGCATATTAAACACCTTGGCTCCGCCCCTGGTGGCTAGATACAGCGCTTCCTCGACACTGAGCTTGTTGCGGTTCCCGTCCTCCTTGGAGCAATGGCATGCTACTAGCCTGGAGACGAGAGACGCTTGTCTGGCTGTCTCGAGGACACTTGGGCTGTACCCTCCACTAACATCAGTGCCGAGACCAACGTTGAGGCCATCGTCAAGCAGGACGCGAACAGGACACATGCCGGAGCTCAGCGAGGAATTTGATGTGGGACAGTGCGATATTCCGGCACACCTCTCACGGATCAGGGCTCGTTCGGACTGGTGCAGATGTACTCCGTGCGCCAGAACGGTACGGGGAGTAATCAGTTTCGCCCGGTCGTATACCTCAGCGTATGTCGAGCAGTCTGGGAATAACGCCTTGACTGTCTGAATCTCATCGTCGTTTTCGGAGATATGTGTCTGGATGTGGGTTGGCGGGCTAGTAGACGCAGCAAGCTCACCTAGCTGAGCGAGTCCTTCACTGGTGCAGGATATGGCAAACCGCGGAGTGATGATGGGCTTGACCAGCGTGCCTGACGGGTCTAGACGGTGGATATATGACATGGACGCCTTGGTTGCGTCCACCATGGCAGCTGTTGATTCGTCCCGGTAGAAGTCAGGACAGGTGTCGGGATTATCCATGCAGACTCGGCCAATGAACGCTCTCTGGCCCCTTGAATGGCAGACCGAGGCCAGCAGGTTGGTGGCGGGGACATGGACGGTTGCATAGTATGCAGCGCTGGTGGTGCCGTGGGACAGCGTGCGGGCCACGACGGCGTTGTACACGGTATAGGCTCTCTTGGTAGGTGTGTCGGGGGCGTTTTTGTCACCGAACGACGCCTCCATAGGAAATGTATACTTGTTCAGCCAGTCAAGCAGAGTCGTTGACCCGAATATCCCGGAGTTTGGGTATTGAGGCGCATGAATATGCGTGTCTGTTCAACCCGGTTAGCTTTCGGTCGTGGCACAAATATATAGCTATTGCAGCAGGCATCTCTCTTACCGATAAAACCAGGGAAGAAGAAGCCGTTCTTCTCTACCCTGGACCGTACCACCCTGACAACCGTCGCCTGGGTGCTCTCGACCTCGTTATCATTGTATACTAGCTTCCACCCCATGCTGGCTGCCAGCTCGTCCAGCTCATCCTGCCCCCTGACGGCCCAATCGAACCCCGCGATGCGTCCGTCCGAGTTATCGACCCAGACAACACCATCCTTGACCAGCAATTCGTATACGGGAGCAGTTGTCGATGTCGCCGGCGCCGCCGGTTCGCGTGGGAGCTGGATAAATGTGCCCTGGTACAGTGTGAAGCTGTGGCATCCGGTCGTGGCCACCGAAGTTATCTCGCCCATGATAGTCGAGTTGGTTTAGTTAAAGCGTCTTCGAAGGTATTTCTCCAGGCGACAAGCCATCGATGACACGCAGAAGCAGGCCGGGACTAGAGATGCTGCATTTATATGGACTCCGCATCCCGGGCTCACTGTCCCCTCCCGCTGTGGTTCTCGGGGTCCTCCGGCTGGACGATAGCAGCGGCGAGGTTGGCGAGAGTCGGGCGGCGCTCTCTCTGGGCGAACGGCGAACGCAATAACTAACTAGTTAACTAGTTAGTTAGTCACGGACAAGAAGGCGGTCGGTGTCGAAGACGATGCTGTCTTATATTCGTGCGGCCAGCCGCGAGGTTTTGTCGACGGTCAGCCTGTGCAGCAACAAGAGGGACCGCCACGACCAGGCAAAAGACGCCGTCCCGACTCTTCTCTGGCTCTGTCCGTCGCGAACCAGGAAGAGTGCCGGCGACCTCCGCTTTGACTGGCTACCGCGGGCCGGTTGACTAACTAGAGGATCCGCTGGGCCTTCGGTTCGGTTTCAGCATCCCCGCCGAGGTGTATAGGTGTATATAGAACAGTTAGTTAAGACGCCTAGGGAGGACAACAGGCGAGCCCATCTCATTTTATGCCAGATTTAGTTGTATTCAGAGTCCAGAGCAGTTAGTTGACGTGTAATAATAATTAATTATAATATTATTGAATAGAAAAGTCGTTGACTATAAGTATTTATTGACTTTGTTACAACGAAGTCTTGCGGCTCTTACGAGCTTAACTTTATTTCGAGGAGTAACACTTCGTCTGAGCATTTCATTCAAGGAGAAGCGTTTTGATAGTATGAGTAGATATCTCAGCCAGGAGACAGCGAGCGCCCGCCTATCATCATCGAATGCGCATATTCTTCAGCTAGCCACCTAGTTGTTAAGGAGGTAGGAAGACTGCTCGATCTTGTCCGCACTGGCCGCGAGCGCAGATCCCCCTGGGTAAAGTATAGCCGATGTACTATTCGGTCCATTATTAGGGGGCTGGCTGGATCCTAACGTGATTGGCGCTTTTCCTGTTGTCTTCACCCAGGTATTTGTCGGTGCCCTGTGGACACCAGGCCCTCCAGAACTCGTCGTCCTGGCAGCCAGGATCCTGCCCACGGAGGTCTCGTCAAGGTACTTTCGCGCCTTAGAGAAGCCGGTACGACGCAGGACGCAAAGCAGGATTAACGTGGAGAACACCGCTGCGATCAGGGCCAGGGAGATAAAGGCCAATACACCATAGCGGTATTTATAATGCACGCGTCTCTCGTAAATAGTGACAGGGATTCTCTTCGCCTTGTCAGCCTGGTCACCATCACGTTTCGCGAGGACCTGCTTGTTGTACCCGTCTGGACTGATGCTTCTAGTTCCAGTGACCGCGTTGAGGGCGACATCGGTCCAGATGAGATCCTTGATCTTGCCTACAGTACTGGCATTTCTGGAAAGTTCCTGCCACAGCCGATACATTGCAAGCTGGTTTTTGCCGTTGTAGTTTTCGCTGAAGCTCGATGAGCCATCCCCGTAGGCGACCCCCAGAGCATCACTGTGGAAGTTCAGGCCCGGAAGATTCTGGGAATCGATGGAACCAAGGGAGCTGCTGTCACCTCCTGGCAGGTAGAGAGATTCTTTCCTAATGGTGGAAATGTTTTGGTCTCCTATTACGCTCTCCGGCGTTACCAGACCCCATAATGATCTGACATCACGGAGACGCATCGTGGTATTTTCGACAGCCCATAGTGGCTTGGACTCTTCGTTGGGATACTCCTTCTCCCGAATGCCCATTACAGTCAGAGACGAGAGGTTGTCTTCGGTGCCATTGAAGCGGAAGTCAACGGTTTTAATAATGGCCTTTATCGTGGAGGCGCATGAATACATGGGCACGGTCCAGCTGGAACCCGGGTCGAAGATCAGAGATTCGCCTGCACCAACTCGTTGCGGTGCACCGTATTGAAGCCCGCACCTGGCAGCAATGTTGGTTATGTTTGCCAGATCGAGTCCACCCAAACCAGTGCAAAGAAGGCCTGTTTCATTTTATTTGTTAATCATGTTACTCATTGTAAGATGCGGTGACTACCCTAATAGATGCCTAAAGAAGATGGCGGATATAGAATTTGCACTTACTAGCAGAGGAGAAGTTCAATGAGTCAATTTTCCAAGGATTAGAAAAGAGATGAGGTTTATTTGGAGTGGTGATGTGGCTGGAAGTGAGATTGGTCCCGTTGATAGCCAGGTCCGTCCCGCTAAGATAATATCCAAAAAGTGAGTTTGTGATGATACTATCCGGTTCAATGAGTAGGGTGGTCGAACTTGAGTGGTCAGACTGGAGTGGAAACTTCTTGCCGACGAATGAGTCGAGATACGAGAAGGCTTTCGACTTCGGGTCACTTTCATTCCGGAAGTTGGTTACGTTCATAAACGCCATGGACCAAACGTTGTTGATCCAGGCGGCCTTGTACGCACGATTACGGAGATCTGGATTTCTCTGAGTATCGTTGCGGTCCCAAGAAGGATATTTCTGAATAAGATTTGCAAAACCGCCTCGATCGGTCAGCACAAGGTTGCTGATCTGGTTACTGATTGATTCAGAATTTTTCAGGGGGATAGAGAAGTCTAGGGTTAGGTTGGTGTCGACGCATTGGGTTTCCGGGACGATGAAGAGAAGGTCTTCAGACCAGGAACTCCCGAATGGCTCGACAGGAGGTGCAGTGTGATTCCGGAAACCAATCCCTCCGTTCTTGGTATCAACAACCAAACCTTCAACGGCTTCTATCCGGTTGTTGAGAACAAAAGTAGAGATCTGTCGAAAAGCTCCCACGGGGTATCTCGTGCCATTGTCTACTACCAAGTTATCGGGTCTATCCTCAATCCTCGAGTAGGTGTATGATCGCCACTGGATGTCGAATATACTTGACACAGAGCTCTGCTGGGAGGAAAGGCCGCTTTGGAACATATCTATCACACGCTGAGGGATTCTGGTGTCATACCAATCGCCACTGACGTGTTCTCCCGTGGAGTTTTCGGTCGAGGTCAAATTGCCGTTCGAGTGAGGGCATACCTGGGGAGTAAACCCTCCGCAGATACGGCTGAACCGCACATTGCCTCGTGCTGGTGTGCCATAGCCAATAGGCGAGGTGTCTTTGATGTAGTGGAAATCCACAAGTTTGGTATCCTTCCTCGGAGACACTCCTTCATACAAGCCCAGTGGAGTCACAGTAGCAGTGAGACCGAACAGGATTGTGGTAATGGTGCTAAGCAATGTAATAAATACAATACTTCGAGGCAGGCCAGTTGTTGATGCAGAATCTGAACGGAGAATTCGAGGCCAGAGGGAAGAGTGGAAGAACCTGCCAGCCACGGACCTGGTTGCCAACATGTAAGTGCAAATGCACCACGACATTCGACCAGAGGACTTACCAAGACGCGGCAGAGAGAGTGATGGAGGAGTTCCGCTCCGTAAGTAAACCAAGGAGAATAAGCGGAAGGGCCAGTGGTACAGCAATCTGGACTGATTAATCCATTATTATTAGTCTTGACCTGACGAATCTCCTGAAAAATGAGTTGCCAAAGAGTGAAGCCCACCGAAGAAGATGGCCGCGGCGATCATGCCGGAAACCGACCCGACTGTGAGTTCCCCTAGGTGTACCATTTTGCACGGTATCTCCTTGAAGCAGTAATAATGACCATAGACTGCTGGTATAGAGTCGAAAAGACGCAGGAAATTGTGACACAGGAGGGGAACACACTCAGAAGAACTGAAAAGGGGGGACTCTCCCCTCCCTTTCCCCTATATATATCTATATATAGCGGCTTAATTTCTCGCACCACACCCATCACGCCGTTTATACGGGGCTCAGATAAAGGGTAACATTTTATTTCTCCCGGGTTGCGTGTGATGAGCCAATTACATCTCGACAATCAAGATTCATAAGTAAACCGACCAGGGTCTATCACTTTTGTTCTTTATGCATGGACGGGTCAGAATTTGGGTAACTCTGGCTTAACTAGCAGATAGCCACCCCAACCGCTGGGCCCTGCGCGATAATCGTCGCTTTTTCCCCTGAGTCAAAGGCACGTAGCACCAGCCAGAGAGATGGAAAATATCCTGTCTCCCCCTGATTGCCACGAGAGATGCAAGTGTGGGATATAAAAGTGAGAATAAGCACTGCGCCAAACGCCTCGAAAGTGGATGGATGCCCAAGTCTGACTGCGGCTCAACCAGTCAAGTGTTACTTCAACAGGGTAGTTATACGAGCTGCTTCGTATACAAGAGTCAACATCAACCACAGGGCGAGACAGATGATGATGACCGTCCAGGGGTAAGAAGGGTGAAGACTGAATTTTAGGCCAGTTTCAGCCTCTAGTGACTCTCACGTCGCCGTAGTTATACGAAGATGTGAAGCTCCTCGGATTCCGGTGGCGCTGATTGGCATGTCGCCCCTCTTTCCCCCGAGAAATACGATATTGCGTGCAGAGATCGAGTTTCCCGTTATAGCGGTGCAATCAATGTCTGAATGGAGTTTAAGGCCTTGGTCGTTTTTGAAGCCCTGGAACGCCTTAGAACGAGCTCCTCGTTCGAATATTTTGCTTTGCTGCGGATATGGCTTTTCTGCGGCTCTTTTTCCCGCGGTCTATGGAGTCGTTAGTTAGGGGGATCGACTAGTTAAGATGTCAGCTAACTAGCCAGTTAGTCTTCGATAGCTATCAGCCATCGGCCCTCGGAACCCGTCTATTAAATAAAGGAGGAGTGTTCAGCAGCTTGTTATTTGGGCACATCCTTGGTGGCTGGAATGAGATCGCGAGGACTCTATTCATTGGGGGTAACTGATGGTTAGCTAGTTGGTGAATGTCGTCAAAATAAAACCTTTTAGGGCCGTCGTGGGCTTTCATCACGTCAGCAACGCTTCTTTTCTCTTTACCGTCGACAGTCACTTCACACGACTTATGCCTTCACTCTCAGGCATGGCTTATGAATTCTCACCTGTACATCAGATCAATGAAGCATGGCAGGAAATCATTAGTTTCTGGGAAGTACTTGCAGATTCCGAGGAGTACAACATTAACTATTAATAGGTCCAAATTTGCAGAGAGCTCTACCGGGCTGCTCACCTTATGGCTCAGCAGTTTGATACGTTGATACCACGGCTGCCAAAGGTTCAAAGGCGGGATTTTTGTATGAAGGAAGACTCGAGATGTCGCGGAGGCTGAAGGAATTGCCTAACCCAACCATGTCAATAACTATTAATATGGCAATGGCACTCCTTCTGTCCTGTGGCTTGCCGACTTCGACAGCCTCTAAGAAATTGACACCATAGCTGGGGACCGGTGACCACTATTACGCTTCATTCTGCATGGCACTGACGAGTTGCCAGGCTCTCATTCGCGAATAATGGCCGTCGGTGGGTAAATAAGGCCTCTGCAGACCATTTGGCCACTTTCTGAACCCTCTATCTGCCTTCCTTCGTTGTCGTTTCGTCCGTTTTTGGAAGTTGTGTCGACTTTTGATGTGGTGTCACGTGATTGCTGAGTAATGTGTCGGTTCTGCTTGGCGTTAGAATGCCAAAAGTCACCTGATTGGCGATATATATTCACTATCGGCTGCTCGCGGGCCAGCGTGCTGCTGCGTGGACCGCGGACCGTGGACCGCAGAGCTCAAATGGTACCGTTGATGGTACCGTTAATGGGACCGTGGACCGTGGACCGTGGACCGTGGACCTTAAATGGTACCATTTTGGTACCATTTTTAAAAGTGCTCTAAATCGATCCGGGACTAGCTTAGATATATTCTACGTATAATTTGGAGCTGATTGATATATACCTCGCCGTCGCTCGGCCTCGATTAAGCTATATAAATATGCATTTTAAAAAGACCTCAAATGGTACCGTTAATGGGACCGCGGACCGTGGACCGCGGACCTCAGATGGTACCATGGACCTTATGGTACCATTTTTTGGTACTATTTTTAAAAGTGCTCCGAATCGTTTCGGCACTAGCCTAGATATATTCTACAGACAATTTGGAGCCGATTAATATATATTTTGCCGTCGGCAGGCCTCCATTAAGCTATATAAATATCTATTTTAAAAATAATAGTGGTGCCGTGGACCGCGGACCGTGGACTGTGGACCGTGGACCTCAAATGGTACCGTGGACCGGGACCGCGGACCTCAAATGGTGGACTTGGCCCCAAGTCTTGCTTTAAAAGTTGTAATGCTCAAGAGCTTAAAGGCCGTCGACGCCGATGTTGAGATAAGTGGTGTATAAAACTAGATTTTGAAAGTAATCAGTACGGATATGAATTAGCTATAAGTAGATGATAATAAGCATAACTCACGGTCTTCAACGGTAATTTCAGAAGTATTAGTATACCCAAAAATACTCAACAACTCCTTGTTATCCATGAGTTATATATATTATTGTTAGAACGGGGAGTTGCAGAATAGTAGACTAAATATTAGAGTAGATAATGAAGGTAAAAATAACCAGTTACTATACTAGAAAGATGTTAAAACTTAAAATAAATAGCTGGCGATAGTCTTCGATCAACATTGTAATAATACCATCATATTAACCAAACCACTTCCCCAGCATCGCGTATTCTGAGATGAATCTAGCATTAATATTGGCCGAGAGACGTTTTGATGATGTTTAGCGGCTCAGGGCCTGATCATCTGCTGCACCCGCGGGTAGACTTGGACCATCTCGTTGTATAGCTCTGGATGCTCGTGGTACATGACCTGCGGGTTCCAGCCAGCTGCGACGAAGATGGTGTCGATTCCACTGGATAATGGGGTCGTGAAGACATTTGCAATCTGGAATCCGATGAGGAAAGAGAAGGCAACAATAAAGGGTGTGTATTTCCCGTCAGTGTTATAAGCGGGATTGGTGAAGAGCAGATATAAGTATGCAAGGAGAGCACACGCATACGCGATGAAGAGTGCACCGAAGGATAGGACGGGCCCGATCAGGCAGTCATTGATTAGGGCGTCGAAGCCACGGTCCTTGATCATCTTCCAGGTATCTTTGGCCGCGGGGATGTAGGCCTTGCCATACAGAGCGATGTGGCAGAAGGCATAGCGGTTGAAGAACTGCGCAAGCCACTCCAAGAGCCCGATGAGACAACCTAGGATACAGAAGACGGCGTAACCAATGGCTTCCCCAATTCCACCTTCCTGCATGGACTGGTTCCTGGCAATGGAGCAGAGATGTCTCAGGAACTGTATAATGGCGAGAATCAAGCTGCCAAAGCAGATGGAACCGAAGCTGGTAGTCAAGGCTCTCTGGCTGGCGCCGCGAGTGGCACCTCTGGGCAAACTGTGTGGGAAGAAGTACCAGGAGCCGTAGACGCCTGCGATGGTGGTGTGGATCGTGTTTTTGAGCCACTCGGAGATCCAGTACATTGCAAAGGTAACAAAGGCGATGAGCCCGATGACTTTGGCATGGCTGCAGCTGCCACCGTTACAGGCACGGTTATTGCTGGCAGGCTGGAACCTGTCGTGGATAGCGACCAGGGTAATAGAATAATAGGCACCCAGGGCGGTGGCTATCAGCCCTCCCACCAGACTGACGAGGTAGACATGGCCATACTTCTTGCTGACATCGACGGCGGTCCTGAGCATGAGGGCGGAGAAGGGGATGCGGCTGATCCAGGTCCAGAAGCAGAAAGCGAGAAAGATGCCGAAGATCAGGAAGACAATACCGGCAGTCCAGTAGCGGCGATACAGGTAGAAGATAGCGGTGCCGATAGCCCAGCAGATGTTAAGGATGCCTGTCACCCAGATGAACTGCTTGGGGAAGAGGCGCGCGAGCCAGACATAGCTGTATCCGAGCACGACGGCGACGACCAGAACGAAGAGGAAGAGGATGAGCGTTCCAGTATTGAGGGTGAAGTTATTTGTCCCGCTATAGATGCCTCCGCCTTGGATATCTCTCGTTGTTGCATATCCACGAAGCGCGATGGCCGACACAGCGACGAAGCCACCGCAGAAGAGGAGGAACTAGGAAGAGCAAGTTGGTTAGCCGACTGCAAGTAGCGATTTGCATCATCCAGCCATTATCATCAGTCGTGGGGGATTGCGTACCAGAATACCAGCCCATAGATCGTTCCACTTGGGCTTCTCGACCTTGAAGGCCTGCTCAAATGTCTGCTTCTCGTTTAGCTCGCCATATGCAGCGTCCTGAGGCACATACTGCTGCTGCTGGTGCTGCTGGTGCTGGTGCTGGGGCTGGGGCTGATGCTGGTAGTTGGCATCCCCTGGCGGCTGACCGGTGCCAGCGCCGGGGTTGTAGTAGCTAGCGGCTTCGCCCATCACTCGTAAAGGGTACCTGGTCAATAGCTGGCGATGGCTGAGCCGAAGGATGGAAAGACAAGCGATTACAGCACACGATAACACGAGTAATCAATAATAACGAAGCAAGCGATCAAGCAAAAACTGCGACGAAAAGAAACAAGCTTGGAAGTCGGCTTGGCTCTTACAGCCGCAGTGCCAAGACTACGGCTCGGCAAGGGAAAAAAGCTTGGCTCGCCACTCTAAGCTGACGAAGATGAAACTCGAGATGCCGGGCGGGCGGAGGATGAAGTCGACAGCAGTAGTAGACAGACAGCAGACAGACAGTCGACGATGGGAGGGAGAAGTCGAGAGCCAGCGTTGTTCGAGCATCGGATCAGATTTGGATGCCCCTTGGGTGGCGTGTTGCTGAGGTGGGAGTTTTTCACAGTCAAAGTCACAACCATGGTCCAAGAGGATGTTCAGGAGATGAATCCTCGACAATGAGCAGCCTTCACAAGCAGATAGATACCCCTTTCGTTTGCTTGTTGCCCGAGATAGAGAAGCCGTTAGCAAGAGGCCTGGACATCTGATGGGCAGAGGAGTCGATGAATTACCGCGAGATGACCTACTCAAAGACGCATGCACCTTGCATCGCAGCCCATCGCATTGAAAAGTAACTGATTCATGAGATGCAGCAGGAGATGCAGCCCATTGAGTCTCGGGTCGTCCATCACTCATACCAGGAACTCGGTGGTCTGCATCATTCTCCGTCTTATATCCGCGTAGAGCATGGGAAACAGCAGCATCACGTTGTATATCCGGCTGTTCCTCCGAGGTGGTGAGGACCAGTGATAGTGCTGCAAGAGACAGTACTTTGCGAGATAGACGTGCATTGTCAAGACCGTCATGTAGTGCAAAGAATGATGCTGTGTATCTTTCTCTATCGTCCTGTCCAGAGCCATTAACTGCTCCATGCTACCACGCTCGAACGTCATTAGTGTGTCGAGAGACGGGTTAGTGAAGCCAAGGTTGTGCTGTGATGGATAAAGTCCGCCAGCTTACCAACAGCAATGCCATCTCTGAAGCTCCGTTGTCTGCTCGACTGTATTCACTGGGGCGTCGAGCGTGCGTTTTTGACGGATGGAGAGGGTGGAACTCGATCTCGATTTTGTGCTGCAGCAGGAGGCCCTCGTGGTGTCGCAGGCAGGTTGTTGGCTCCGAGTGCTGGCACTTGCGTTGCTTGCACTGCACACGCTCGCAAGCGTCTCTTTATGTTGCCATCGCACTTGGAACTGCTACTTGCAGGAAGAGAAAGACGAGGAGACAGAGAGACAAAGAGACAAGGAGACGAAGGCCGGGGGGTGCCGGAGTTTATGCAGCATGTTTGATGGCTAGGTGACACCGCACTTGCAAACGCCCGGCTAGGGAGAACAAAGACCCAAGGGAGGCCAGCTAGCGACATCGACGGCTTCACTATTCCAACAACTTCCCACTGCCCTCAAAAGACATCGTTGGTCTTTGGCAGGTCTCCTAAAGCACCATAGACGGGCTCGAGGCTGTTCCCATCATTATGGCTGGTGGCACCGTTCTTCCCGTGCCTGGCCAGCGGAATATCCTTATTACCAGCGCTCTACCGTTTGTGAACAATGTCCCGCACCTTGGAAATATAATCGGGTGTGTCCTTTCTGGGGATGCATTCGCGAGGTACTGTAGAGGACGCGGTATCAACACTCTATATGTCGGTGGTAAGCAGGCAGTCTATGAAATTATCCTCTGGTTCAGACTGCAGCCCCTGACTATCAACTCTCTCTAGGGACGGGTGAGTACGGCACCACAACGGAGGCAAAGGCCCTGGCAGAGAATTGCACGCCACAAGAACTCTGCGACAAATACCACGCGATTCATGCTGAGATATATGAGTGGTTCAATATCAGCTTTGATATCTTCGGCCGCACCACAACGCAACTCCAGACCGAGATTACGCTGGACATCTTCTTGAAGCTGGAGAAGAATGGGTTCTTGGAGGAGCGCATGACTACCCAGCTATACTGCGAGGAGCATCATTCATTTCTTGCAGATCGCTTTGTGGAGGGCGAGTGCCCTGACTGCGGCTATGCTAATGCCCGCGGCGACCAGTGCGATCTCTGTGGCCAGCTCTTGGAGTCTCTGCAGCTCAGAAATCCGCGATGCAAAATTGACGGCTCTACGCCTGTTACTAGGGACACGAAGCACATTTTCTTGGAGTTAGATAAGTTGCAGGCCAAGGTCGAAAATTTCTTCCAGGACTCTACTGCGAACGGTTCGTGGTCGAATAATGGCGCTGTTATCACTGCATCTTGGCTCAAAGAAGGACTGAAGCCACGCAGCATTACAAGAGATATTAGCTGGGGAACAAGAGTTCCATTGCCGGGCTATGAAGACAAGGTCATATATTCATGGTTTGATGCTTGTATTGGATACGTATCTATTACTGCTCGCTATACTGACCAGTGGGAGAGATGGTGGCGTAGCCCTAAAGACGTTCAGCTATATCAGTTCATCGGCAAAGATAATGTTGTCTTCCACTCTGTGATATTTCCTGCCTCGCAAATTGGCACGGAGGATACCTGGACAAGACTCCATCACCTGTCTACGACAGACTACCTGACTTACGAGGGCGGGAAATTTTCCAAGTCTCGTGGTATTGGGGTCTTTGGAGACTCAGCCCAGAAGACTGGGATCCCTGCTGATATCTGGCGCTGCTTCTTGCTCTCCCACCGCCCGGAGACTGGTGATAGCGAGTTTACCTGGGACGCATTTATTAACTGCAATAATAACTTACTCCTCAAAAACTTGGGCAACTTCGTTAGCCGTGTTCTAAAATTTGTTAACTCACGTCACTACAACAATATCGTGCCGAACTGGACCCAGTACCTCGAAGGCTCCTTTGCTACTTTTAAGGAAGAGATCAACAGGCTTCTCGCTCAATATATCCGAGAGCTTGATGCCGTCAAGATTCGCTCAGCTTGGTCGACGGTTCTCCAGATATCTCAGCAGGGTAATGGGTTTTTGCAGCTGAATAGGCTAGATAACAGCCTTGCTGAAAACGAACCGTCTAAATGTGCGGCAGTTATTGGCATAGCCATCAATACTGTTCACCTTCTTGCGTCTCTTGTTGCCCCATACATGCCGGACACAGCTAATTCTATCAACACACAGCTCCGCGCTAATCTACTTCTCATCCCAGACCGCTGGAATGCAGATTCTATCAAGCCTGGTCATGAGATTGGTAGGGCCGAGCACCTGTTCACTCGTATCAAGCCGGAAAGGGCAGATGAATGGCGAAAGATGTATGGCAGCGACGAGACGAAAAGGGCCAAGGAGGAGGAGATTGCAATAAAGGCGAAGCGAAAGGCGATGACAAAGGTTGCGAAGTCAGGGAAGCCAGAGGAAGCATGCAATACCAACAAGGAAGAAGTTGCGGCGTCCAAGATTGAATGATGAATGCCGGGAGAGGCGAGAATAGACGTAGACGCAATAAATGATAATGGCTTCGTATCTACTACTTGTGGTTGTACATGGTCATGATGCTGAATTGAAAGGGACAGTAGTAGGGATATCGTGCAATGGTCAGTACGGAGTCGTTAAGGTATTTGCAACCATGTTGTACAGCTTGGTTGCGATTCATCAAGTCAGGTTAACCAGTTAGTTACCTTCTCACCAAGCACAATTATCGAGTCAGACTTAACTAGTTAACTCTTGAGGATTGAGCATACGAGATACATCAGAGGACTCCCTCATCTCAAGCACGCTCACACTTCCTGCTCACTCTCTCTAGCATTACCTTTCATGATGGAATCTGAAGATTCCGTACGTCCAAGTCCAGAAAGCTGCCGCGCTGTGTATGAAAACGGCTTTCGTACCTGGACAAGGCTTCTCTCTCGCGCTCAGCTGGAGCCTGGGCTGCCCAAGATCTGCTTCCACATACAGCCCGCACTTCAAAATACACCCCCATTGATCCATGACTTGGAGCTGAAGTGTCAATATAATCGTCTCTACGCGTGTGGCACGTCGATCTGGGAAACTTCGCGCGGCCAATGTAAGTTACCTCGTGTGGAAAGGGGACTTACGCTCGCAGTCTCTATCGACAATCCAACACAGCTTACTCTCTCTCAGGACCAAGAACCAACATATCAGAAATGGTTTAATCACGGAGACAATCACCTTTCCGTACTTATATTGGCGTGGAGTTACATATTCTCTATGCGTTGGGTCGAGTTTATACCCGGAGCCGAGATGACATATACTGAAAAACACGCGGAATATGGAGGCCTCAACACGGGAGATGAGCGGACCAAAGTCATCGTAGACGTAGGAGACGTCGATGATGATGCAGCCAGATGGTGGGCTGCTGTCTTGTCTCCTGGAGAGGGATGGCAGGCCTCCCTTACATGGGAGGGTGCAATAGTTCGATCCCCTTGGTCGACTTCTTTAGAGGCAGTCGAGCAGTATACCCTTTCCTGCTATACCCCTCTCTATCGTGTACCGACTCCTGTGCCTTCGTTTACTACTGCGGCTCGGTTTCTTGCGGAATACTGCAATCTACACAATATTGTTGACCAAGCTGTGGCCGCGCTCTCGTCAGTTTTATTTCTCCCTATGCTAAATAGCAAGAAAAACCCAGTATCACTCCCAAGGCCATTTTTTCATGAGAAGCCGAGCCCTCGATCAGCCATGCCGGAGACTAAAGAGCCGAAGCAATGTGGCTTTATATTGGATCAGATAATGCCAGAGTTGGACAGGTTATTGACATTGAGTTGCAACACACGAGGACTGCTCTCTCTTTTATCGAGTGTATTTTACGAACCTGGGATACCTTGCAATATCGTAAGCCCATGGACGCAGGCTACATTTGCTGTTCTTGACTCTGTCGAGGGGAGCCATTTACTTGGTTATATTCTAATGAATCGAGTCCCGCAGGTTTCTTTCCTTTGGCTCGGTGGTATAATCACGGGTACTCAGAAAAATATCCTCCGAGAAGGTCGATACGGTATAACGTCAATTGAACCCCATGCTGCATCATGGTGTAGTGTCACACAATCGTTTATACAGGCGCCTGTATCGCAACCGCTAATCACCAACGGAGCGCTTTCAAGATCAGATGAGTGCCGACTTCTCTATCTCAGCCAAGCAGAACTAAACCGTGGGTGGCCGCTAGTTCCATGGATGCCCTTTGGTACCACAGTGCTCGAAGATGCCGAAATTGAGGTGCGCCTGCACACACAATGTACTGGTCACGAACTGCAGTATGCAGATTGGTATTGGGCCTGTCGAGACAGCAAACGGGTACATCCAATATGCCTAACAACTACTATGTCTACCTTTACACTAACGGAGGACCTACCAATAAATATACCAATTAGCTATGAAGCTCTAAATCTAGAGAACGAATCAGCGTCACAACATGCTACACGAAATATTTTTATCTGGCTCCGAAATAATGAATTCTCGGCACGCGAGCAAGGAATACGTAACCACGACTGGGTGGCTTTTGATGAATCCGATGATGATTCACTACTATCAAAGGAGTCATCAAGGAGCGACAAAGCCTCCGTGTTAAAGGCAGTGGAAGACTGGATATTGAATTCGTGTTGACTTAGGATGTTACATTCACAATAATCCATACACTATATTCTATATGAACTGTAATATATAGTTAGTGCCGCGACGCGATAACTATTTGTCTTGCCTCCTCTAACCCGGAGAAATGCGCTTTCGGGTAGCTCTACTTGCGATGGGAACGAAGAAGGGAAATCCTGCAGAGGAGCTGATGATAATATTATCGCTTTACTGTCTCACAGTCCCTTGCTATGAACCGACTTTGTGGCTTCCCAGCAGCCACGGATCCTGGAGAAGCTCCTTCGCGGTGGCTCTTTGCTCTGGCATCCAAGTCAGGGCTTTACGGACGAATCGCAGGAATGCGTTCTTGTCCCTGGTCTCGAGGCGAGTCTCGAGCGATTCCAGGGTCCGGCCCTCTGGAATATCCGCAAGACCCAGCCATTCGCCTAGAAGACCGACGTTAGCGGCTCCCATATTGGAGAGAAATATTTCAGTTGAATAGTTAAGAATAAAATAATCTACCGTTTTCATCCCAAAAGTCGGCTCTTCTTTCTGGGTTTTTGGCTAGGAACTCGGGGGGCGGCGGGCCAAGTGCTGCAATCAGCTGGGCGAAATGCGTGGCATCGTATACGCCGCCATCCACGTCTCTGGCTGTAAACGGTCTTTCAAGCCCTAGGAGGTCCCAGGCCTTGTGCAGTTTTAAGTGTTAGTTTGGGGCAAAATATGGCGTTGAATATGACGTACCGTGAGTCCAACACTCCATATGTCGACGGGATAACTCCATGTCACGTAGAGTAGTGTTTCGGGGGCCCGGTACTCGAGTGGCATGATATCACCGGGATGGGGCCCAGGGCCTAGCCTCGCCTCGCCAAAGTCGGATAGGAGCATGGGGCCCTCCTTTGGCTTGGACAGACGCGATAGATAGATCGTCCGGGAGTCCGAAACCGGCTTCCGGGCCACGGGAGCCCTTAGTTCTGCATCTTCGAGATTTTTAAGCAATGTATTGTCCCATAGCCCTAGAAGCATGTTTCCAGAGTGCACATCTATATATACAAGAAAACAAGAAAATAATACGTAAGCAATTTTTATCCACACAGACGAGAATAGAGAAGTCCACTCTGTACCCGTATGAACAACTTGCGCATGGCTGTGTAAGAAATCCAGGGCCTGGAGAAGCTCGATGATGGCACCTCTGACGAACGCCGGATCAAACCCGTTGGGGAAGAAGACCAGTTTCATGTCGCGCAGGCTCATCTGGGCGGCCTGGTGGACAAGAACGAGATGTCTGCCGTCTGGTCCGGCCACCGTGAAGGAGTCGAGTAGCTGCCGGATGTTGAGGCGCCCACGATGGGCTGTGGCTGTCTCGATATGCGGCGAGATGTGGTGGTATACGGGTATCTCGCGATGAATGGCAGAGGTATGCACATACACCTTCAGCATGACATACAGATGGTCCCTGTCTCCTTGTTAGCTGCCCGGTATAGATATAACAGGAGGAGCCGTATATATGCATGTAGATAGTTACTTGAGGTCTCGAGCCAGCCAGACGGTCGAGGAGGAGCCAAACCCGAGTTTCCCCAGCACTTGATAACGCCCTTGGAAGACTTCCCCCAGATGAACAGGGTAGAACCTATCGGCTTTGTAGTCTGGCAGTTCTTCTTCTTCCACCAGCTGAGCAGCATCGACAGTCTGGAAGCCGCTGGCAGGGAGAGATCTTGGTTGCTCAGGCAGCTTTGGGGCCGGCTTCGACTTCCAGAGGCCGCTCCAGAGAGAGCGCATTCTTATCGAAGGGCCGACCAGTGGTGTACGTGTTACCGGCCGGGCGTAATAAGACGAGTTCAAAGCTCGTCGTGCAAAAAATGCCATGGCTGAAGAGACATCAATAGCTCGGCTGGGTAAACATACCCATCCTTCCAGCAGTCCTTCGCGTTTTAAAGCTCCTTTAGTAATCGCTTAAAACGGAGTTCAACAGAACACCAACTGAGGCTGAGTTAAGTTCAATTAGTCTTGTAATATCTGACTAATATCTGACTAATGCAATTACAAAACCTGCCACCTCATTACTTTGATCATATTCTCCACCTTTCCTCCTTTGCTTGTTCACATAATTGGCACTACTTCATTTGCCCTTCATCCCTTTCCCAGCACGGCTTTCAGCGAGCTTGAATGTTCCGTCTAGGTGAACATGACCGCTGAGGATACGTGTACCGTTCTTGCTGTAAAAACCAAGGGTAAGAACGTCCATAGGGTCTGATGGGTCACGAGATGACTTGTGGGCTTTCGCGCCCCTAGCCGAGCAGCACAGACATCAGTTAATTTTTTTCTTTCTTTCTTTCTTTCCTTTTTTTTTTTTTATAACTGGCAATTATAACATACTGGATCTGGTAGTCTGTAACAATCGGATACTGTAAACGAATAAGCCTTAGGGTTCAAGAAGGACCTCGCTGGTAACTCCTCTCTTGCAGCTTACCTGAATCTCCACTGCGTCTCGTGCGACACCCACAGACGAAACCCAGTGTCTACCATCCGCACCATTGACCCTCTCAACGTCTTCGAGGGTGACCTTGCCTAAGAGCTGGAGAAGCTTTCGGCTAGCAGTCGACGAGAAACTGCGAATAGAATTCATGACTGTAGCTGGGTGCTATTGATGGGTAAACTTCTATAGATAATTATGCGCGTGCTGGAATCGTTGAAGGCCTGGCTTGGGTTTGAGGGGCCGAAGATATACAGGATTTGGCGTCCCTTTTATACCCCAAGATAAATGATTCGATGCATTGAATAAATCCATGCTCGCTGAATTGAGATACTAAATATAACACTTTACTGTTTATATTTAGTGAGATCCCCAGCACTCAGTACGGAAAAGGCAGACTAGAGTTGGAGGTCCACCAAGGCGCCTATGTTCAGGAGATTTCCCAACCACTAAATCTAGGCAACAGGGATTGACATGATACCATGAAGTTGCAGTTTTCGAGAGGGGTGGCGGGTATACCAACAATTGACCTTGACGTGTGAAGAGTCTCTTATTGGTGTAGAATTATTTCCATGCGGACTTTGGCCCCCAATACTGCAATGAACGTATCGAACATCCCTGTCTCAATAACTTCTCCACTCTGTACAAAGCAGTTACTCGTGTGCATGACAAATAACTACTTGATTTTGAATATCAACTCTAGCCAAATGCACCACAGTTAGCTGTATCGAATGTGTTATCATCAGATAGGTATCATTATTGGCCAAGATGGCGCAAACATGGTCCAGCGCCCATTCCCTCCCTGGTCAAAGTAATTTACCTGTTACGAGCGACAGTGAGCGACAACCAGAGTTGAATCCGTGGCTGTGAAGCGCTGCTTAGCTCCTGTATAACTAATATAACTGTTATCCTCTTTTTTCTCTCTTGCAATCCTCGCTGAGTCAGCATATCAACGTCCTTTTCGACTCTTTTTTTCTTTTGCTATCAAAAACGACAAAAACGACCGAACTTCCAAGCAGACCGCGAGACGACGACGGAGACGACGGAGGGCGGCAAAAGTAGCGACAAAAGAAGCGGCAAAAGTAGCGACAAAAGAAGCGGCAAAAGGACCAGAGAGAGCGACGGGATGCCTCCCTTCCAGTCGAAGAAGTTCCGACCTTCGACGACGGCCGCCTCGTCGCTGGGCGAGCGCCTGGGAGCGCGGTACCGGGCCAACCTGTCTCGACACCCCTTCTTGCTCTTCGGGCTCCCGTTTGTGAGCGTGATGGTGGCGGGCTCATTCTTCCTGACCCCGGCGACGGCGCTGCGCTACGAACGACATGACCGGCGGGTGCAGCAGCTGGGCAAGGAGGAGGCGATGGCCCTGGGGCTGCGCGGCGCGGACGAGGACGCCAGCCAGGTGCGCCGGAACCCGCGGCGACGCATCCTGGGCGACGAGCGCGAGGAGTACTACGTATGCTACTCTACCTTCTCTACCTTCTCTACTGCTTGTGTGAATCCTGGCTGACGGGGCGGGGGGTTAGAAACTGATGGCCAAGGACCTGGACAACTGGGAGCAGAAGCGGGTGCAGCGCTTCAAGGGCGAGCCGGACGGGCGTATTGCCTAGCTGACTAGCCAGCTGTCAACGACGACGACGACGACGACGACGACGTCAGAAGAGCCACCGCCTGGCCGGGAGTCGTCTGTCTTAAACAGCACCTAAGGAATAATAAGGAGAAACGGTCTTGCTCTGACCTGGTTCCCCCCCAGGCGACGGCCGCCCCTTCGAAACGCACACCCGTTGACCGTCGCCGGTAGGACCTCGCCGGTCGACCTCGCCGTCGCTGTCTCGCGCTCTCTTGACGTCAGCCAAGGGCCTGACTAAGCCCACTGAGACCGAGACGAAAAGCGAGCGGAAGCTGATAAATATTATAAATGGAGTGGAGGAGGAGAAGACATCACGGCGAGGCGAGGACGTCTTCGAGGACAGACGTATGACGATGTCCTCGCCTCGAGCTGTAAGATAGGAGCGCTGTGTACATATATAATCCAATCCCTCTGCTGGCTGGCTGGCTGGCTGCAGCCACGGATAGAATTCGATCTCTCTTTGCTTCTTCTTCTCTTCTTCTTCTCTTCTGCGTCTTCGTCTTCTCCCCCTTCGCATCATCATCCATCATATCACCCTCTTACGTCAACCGGCCAACCGTGGATCGAGACTTTCGCCTTCGCCTGGCGCTCAACCACGGTTCGCCTGCGTCCACCAACGGACCGGTCGCCGACGTTCTTCTCGTCTCGTTCTCGTCTCGCTCTCGTCTTCATCCCTTGTGCGTTTTTACTGCCTACGTCTGCCTCTTCGCTGGACTGCAACGACTCACGACCCAACGACTGGACGACATTGTCAGTGACAGCATCGTCTCGTCTCTCACTCGCTCTCTGTCTCGTATCTCTGTCTCGTATCTCTCTCTTGTCTCTCTCTGTCTGGCCGGCTTGACCTCGCCGTCGCTGTCCGCTAAGCGCCATCCTCCCCGTACGTACCGCCCCTTTGTCTCGCTCGCCTGTTCCTGAACCCTCAACCCGTCTTCCGCCTGAGCCTTGTTCTTCTTCTTCTTCTTCTACGCTTCTTCGCTTCTTCTCTTCTTCTTCTTCCCTCTCGCTTCTCTCCTGTTCCTGTGGTTTGCTCTGGTTGCGTTTTTTCTGGTGGCGACCGCTCCCTATAATAACGTCATCCTCCGCCGGCCTGGCCTTTTCTCTCCTGTATATATATATATAAGAAAACAACAACATCCCATCGCACCGCCGGCCACTCCCTTGCCACCCCGTACATAGAGACCCGGATACTGCTTGCGCGAGAGACATGCGTTGCGGACGAGACTGACTGACGATGGCCTCTGCAGCCGCCCTGCCAGCAGGTCAATAGAACAGCGTCTGGATGATGGCGAGCAGCTCGTCTCCAGCCATCCCAACCACCACCACGACCCAGCTATAACCCTGAAGAGAGCAGCTCACCAGAAGAGAAGCCCTGCGATACCCCCCTCGTTCTCTCATCGAAACGAAGAAACGAAGGAACAAAAAAAAAAAGGCATGTCTACGACTACAGCGACCTCCCGCCCGTCGCCGGCCTGGGGCTGCATGTCGACCACCCCAGCTGGCCTGCCTCCCTCTACGCCCCCCTCGGCCGGCCAGATAACCGCCTCGTTCTTCGGCAGCGGGCCCTTCTCGCCTCGATGCGTGGAGGAATCGTCCACGGGAGGCTACTTCGACCTCGTTGCAAACACGACGGCCGCCCCCTCCAGCGATGCCGTGCCCTTCTTTCACCCGTCGGCATCCCGAGACAGGGAGTTCAGCTTTGGCATCCCCGCCAGCACCGGTGCAGGACCGGGACCGGGAACAGGATCAGGACCATCAACAGGCACGGCAGCTCCCAAGCTTGTTGTCCCCTCGCGGAAGAGCACAGATAGCCTGCTCGAGCGGCGGTTCAGTGGCAGGACTACTGCCGAGCGGGAGCCGGCCGCGAGCTCGCCGCTGATACACCAGCAACACTCCTTCACCCCGAAACTGCCGCAAAAGGGACCCTCCAAGTCGTCCTTCCACCCGCTGCTCGAGGAGCCCTCGCCGTTTTCCTCCAGTGCCTCGACGCCGCTGGTCGCCTCCTCCTCCACCGCCGCCGGCGGTGTCGGTGTCGTGGCCGGTGGTGCCAGATTCGGCAGCCATCATCTTACCTCGACTCCAGCGGCCGCCCAAATCAACAGGATTCTGTCGCCCGCGGGCCATCAGAAGCCGTCGGCCATATCCCTACACAGAACACACTCGATTCCCGTCAGCCATGATCTCGGTGATGCCAAGATGGTCACGGCCGAGCGGTGTCTGGAAATACTACGCTCGTCCCAGAGCGAGACCCTCCTGCTCGACGTGCGGCCCTTGCTTCAGTTCACAAAGGCCCATATCAAGGGCTCTCTCAACCTCTGCATACCCACAACCCTCCTCAAACGGCCCTCGTTCAACCTGCAGAAAGTCGAGGAGACCTTTGGTACCGGGCAGGACAAGTCCAACTTCAACCGGTGGCGGTCAAGCACCCGTATCATAGTCTACGACTCCTCTACCAGTCTGCCAAAGGATGCTGCCTTGCTGGTCAGCTTGCTCCAGAAGTTCTCCAGAGAAGGCTGGAAGGGCGAGTCCCTCGTCCTGGCTGGCGGCTTTAGCCGCTTCTCAACCCAGTTCCCCGACTGGATCGAGAGTTCTCTGCCCGCGCCCTCTGCCTCCTCCTCCTCCTCTTCATCATCAGCTGCCGTGGCCGCGTGCACTTCTCCCAATTCATCCTCTTCCACAGCTGCTGGCCGTGCGAAGAATAATCTATCTATCAGCCTTACCCTCCCGACCGCCCCATCAATCGCCGGTGGTTGCGTCATGCCCACGCCTTCGTCAAACCCCGTCAATCCCTTCTTCTCCAACATCCGCCAAAACGTTGACCTTATCGGTGGCGTTGGCCAGCTTCCCGTCACCCTGCCCCCTACAATGGACGAGGCCACCAGACTCTCCTTGCCAGCCTGGCTCTCCCACATTGCCAATGCTGAAGATGCCGGAAAGACAGCTGCAGTCCGGTTCCTCAACATCGAAAAGGGTGAACAGAGCCGTATGCAGCAGGCCCTCTCTGCTCCTGGGACATCTACCAACAACATAGAGGGACAAACCCCCGGCAAACGTTCATACAGAATTGCCGGCATCGAAAAGGGGTCCAAAAACAGATACAACAACATTTATCCTTACGACCACTGCCGTGTCAAGTTATTAGACACCACCGAAAGCAGCTGTGACTACATCAATGCCAGCTTTATCCGATCTTCGCGCTCCCACAAACGCTACATAGCCACCCAGGCCCCTATGCCTGCTACATTCAACGTACGCATCCCTCCTTCCACTTCTTTCCATATGCTTTCTTTGTAGCTTCCATTTACTAACGTCTGTTTAGGACTTTTGGCGGGTGGTATGGGAACAGGATGTACGGCTTATCGTCATGCTAACAGCCGAGACGGATGGAGCGCAGGTCAAATGCCACCCATACTGGAGGTCTGCCGACTACGGCAATCTACGTGTCCAGCTCGTCAGTGAGGGCGCCATCCCCCTTGACCGGCGGCAATGTGAGCCATCAGAGACCGGTTATTTCATTATCCGCCACTTCAGCATGACCAACTCCAAGGAGCCCTTCGAACCCCCGAGAGAGATCACCCAGATCCAGTACTCGGACTGGCCCGATTTCGGCACTCCAGCCAAACCATACCATCTCTTACGCCTGATTGAGGAATGTGACGCTGTCGTGAGCGGGTCGACCGGCCGTTCCTCTCCGAATCATCAGGACAATCCAGACCCAGAAGGTCAACGCAGGGTGATTGTTCACTGCAGCGCGGGCTGTGGTAGGACAGGAACCTTCTGTACCGTTGACAGTGTGATAGACATGCTCAAGCGTCAGAGGAAGGCGTCCCAGAGCTCCGAAAGGACAGAGCCAAGCTGGGTATACGAGGACACAACCGACCTTGTGGCCTCGACGGTTGAAGATTTTCGATCCCAGAGGTTAAGCATGGTCCAGAGTTTACGTCAGTTTGTCCTCTGCTACGAGTCCATCCTAGAATGGTGGGCATCTCATACTTAAAAAGAAAGACACGAGCGAGAGATACGAGTGTTTCTTCTACTCCCTTTCGGGTCCCCCATATTGACTACTGGGGGATTCTTTGTATCGAATACTTTTGCCTCCGCGGTGATCGTTCTAACGTATTTCAGAAATTGGAGGTTACATAAACTGGCGTTGGAGTTGTAGACCGGCGTGCTTTGCGTTCTCACTTGCGTTCTATATATATTCTTATACTCCGTACGCTTTTCGTACAAAATACATCCTTAGCCGTGAGTTTTTGCTAGATCATAAAAAAGCCGATGCTGTTGCTGCCTAACAGAGCCTCAACCTTAAAAAGAATCAACGCCAAGCATCGAGTTAAATATTCTCAGCCCGCAGCGACTATAAATACAACAACAACAACCAAAAAACACTCCCAACAGCTCCAGATGCTGACTTCGTTCACCATCGTCGCTATTAACATATTATTGCTATTATCTTATTGACCCATACCGCGTCTCGCTGTAGCCTGGAGCTCTGTAACTAACTCTGCTAGCGACGATGGCAAAGATCAATAGCCTGCTGGACCTGCCGGTGGAACTCCTCCAGCTAGTGCTCAAGTGCTGCTCGACGCCCAGCTTTCTCCAGCTTATCCGTACTTGCTCGACGCTGCTTGCAATTGCTAAGACATGCCGCGAGGTCCTACGCCATCAACTGTTCAAGCTGCCTGGCCCATTGGAAACCGAGGATGGCATCCCCTTGGAAGGGCTGTCAACTGCACAGCTGTACCAGGAGCTCATGTCAAGGGCAGCTACTCATTTATACGGGGCCAATTTCCACTCTGATACCACACTATACACGATGGAAGAGGGCGTGATAGATACCAAGGCTTCTTCCTTCTTTCCAACCCCCCACGAGGAGCCGCAATACTTCGCTCATCCATCACTCGCTTTGGTTCCAAGGGGCAGTGCATCCGTATACCTGTATTTGGTGGGTCACCCAAGCCTACGGCCGGAGGAAACAATGTTATCCGCAGGCAAGCTAGAGTCCCCCAGTGATGTCCCGGGTGAGATTGAGATACTACGCGTTGTCAACAGCCGCTCGTACCCAAACGTCATATCAGTGCTCCAGCGCTACAAACCTCCGGCGAACCCAGCAGACTCGCCCTCCATGCACCCATTTGTTGAGGACACAATGATGCCGTATTACTCTGCTCGCATCCGATTGGTTCACTATTCCATCGACTCCCCCAAAGGCGGATGGAGGCCGACGGTGTTCACTGTGTTCCCCACTGAGCTGGAAGAAATATACACCCCTCTCGCAATTGATGTCGTAGACCAGGAGTGTGTTGTGGTATCGTGGCAGCACAAGGAGTCACCACGGGTCACCAAAGTTTGTCTGCACAAATATGATGAGTCTGACGTTGTGGTTCGAAAGGACGGCTGTTCATGTAGGTTTGGGTCCTCGGATTAGTACCACTTTCTACCTCTAGATGTCCTTGATAGGCTGACGGGATTGATTATTCACTGTAGATGTGGAATACAACACGACTACCTTAGTAGATGGCGATGAAATAGCACGCCGACGGCATTTCTCGGATTCAACGATGCATCTACCTGATCCGATTGTGCAAGTTCGCTTTAATGACCGCCACCAGCAGGTTATATACTGGCATTCGTCGTCCATCATATACGACCAATTCCAACGCATTCTTAGCTCTGCAGATACTTCTGGCTCTGGCTCTGCACATCGGGGCCGTCTCCTCGACAACATCTGCTATGCTAGAAGACCCGAATACGACGGAACATCGCCACCTATATCTTCACGATTTCAGGTAGGGATCCCCTTTTATGGGTACCACATAAGGAACTTCGCAAACGGAGTTTGTGACTGGTACTATGCATCAGTCGGTTTTACACGCCTGCCTCCGAATGGCCGGGTAGGTGCGTATATCCTCCGGTCAACAGCGCAGTGCAGATCGGACCGATGTACCCATATCCTTAATCTGGACCGTGGTAGGCGCATTGAACGCTGGGTAACAGTTGCCAAGCTCTGGGGATTCAAACCCAACGAATCCAACTTGACGGGGCTCATAGCTTCCTCGCCCCGGGGTACTCGGCTTGCGATTGTAAACTGGAAGACCTTGTACGTCTGGCCGCTCGAACCGTACCATGTGCTCATGCGAAACAGGGAGGGATACTATCCCCCTTCCATGTATTATCCTGGAGACCCCGGCGCGTGTGCAAGAGCAAGTACTGTTCCTCGATCTACCGGAGAGGAGGACTACGAAAAGACAGAAGACGGGTGGAAGGATATTGTTGAACTGAAGCCCATAATACTTGACTTGGACGCTGTTTGTTTTGGACTAAAGTTTACCAACGGCGAGAACGAACTTACCCTGCTGACTGACAAGGGTCTGATGGTTTGGCAACTTGGTTCGAATAGGTCTGCCCTGAGGCTAAAGGGGGTGATAAAAGCGGAGGAAGATGTTGTGGCAGATGAACTAAGCAAGAGACCTTTGTCCTACGGCAATGTTGTTGGCGATGAGAGTGAGGCGGAGGATGAGGACGAGGATGAAGATGAAGACATGCATGATGATGATATGGAAGCCGAAGACGAGGATGAAGATGATGACGGGGAAGAGATGGATTTGGATGCGTAGACCAGGTAATATCATCTTGTGTATACCCTTATACTATATACTTTCAATGACAACGCCATTTTCCATATTATACACTGCGTAGAATCAAGACCCGCCGCCACCCACAGCTAGCAGAAAGACAATCGGCAGAAGCCACCAGTACCTGCTGAACAGTTAGCAATCAACCGCCTTGTTTATGGTATGTGTAAGGGCCAAGGAGAGCAATCTCACTTCTGGAGCAGCGAGTTCATCAAGGGAACCTCCACCTGCTCGTCATCTGCGTCGTCTGCCCTTCTGGCAATGGGCTTGTTCAACTGCGGGACAGCAGCAGGTTGGGAGCGGATAAGCTGCACCTTCATCTGCAACGGCTTCCCGGCCTGGTTCAGATGACTGCCTGCGCCGCCCGTGGATGTCAACGGTGACGAAGCCGAGACTCCAACATGATATACACGATCCTCGGGATCAAGGTAGAGGGAGAAAGTGGGCGGCGGATAGTTACTCGAGGGAGACGGGTGGAGGAGGGCGTGGGAGGCCAGGACGCCGGCCCAGCTCCTCGACTGGGGCGATGTGCCGATGCGGACCAGATCGCCGGCTGCGTCAGGGCCAGAGGGCTCTGGAGGAGAGTAAGATATAACCTTGGACCGCAGCGTAGCCGGGTCGTAGCTTATCTGCGCGAGCTCGACTGGTTTCGAGGATGCCGTGACCGGTTGGTAGAAGAGCTGTGCCTGGAGCATGGCCACAGCAGAGGCCACGCTGGTCGCGGCGAGCAGGACAGACAGCAGCCTCATTGTGTCTCCTCTTTTTTCCTCCGCTTCCTTCCTTTGTCTCTCTTTGTCCTCTTCTTGCGTCTTCTTCGTCTTCTACCTCGTTTTTGCCGTCTTTTGTTGACGTTGACGTTGATGAAAGTTGGTGATATCACGTGATTCTACAGCTACGCACCTTTTTTCAACGTCAGCAAAAACGACGACGACAACGACGAGGACGAAGAAGAAGCAGAAGAAGAAGAACAAGAAGAAGCAAAGGACGGAGGACGAAGATCGAGCTGAAACTTGCTGGCGGGAGGAAGATCGACAGCGCTGGGAGTACCAATGGCACAGGAACAAGTCGACCGTTGCCTCGCTGTCGCCCTCTTCCCTTCTTATCTGTGGACCGGCGATGGAGTCGACGGAGAGATGGCAGGCCGACAACAAAGCAAAAAGACGAACGACCGGCCGATGCACGATGAGCAGACGATGGACAGGAAGGACAATGCGTACGCAGTGGAGAACGAGGGCGCGGGATGGCGAGGATCACTACCGGCCAGATCCTGGCGTTTGCTGTGGGCTGGTGGGTTCAGTTAAGCGTTGAGCCGGTTTTACTGGTAGTAAGTAGCAGTGGGGGGTTCTGTCTACCAGGCAGCTCTACCGCAGCTCACCGCGACGGAGCAACACCTCGACGGGCCGTGCAGATGACAGTTATATAAAAGACATCAGGCCCGAGATTTCAGTTAGGGAGCCTAAAAGGAGGTGAAAAAAGAGAGGCCGGAATAGCCAATATTTGAGAAGATAGGCAAGGCCCCATATTCACCGTCAAGCTTTCACGCAAAAACGGCTCAAATAATCCGGCGAACTAACAGCAGCTCCAGCTTAGTCGTGCTCGCCGGTTTCAAGGCTGCATTCTTTGTCTGTGAAACAGGAATTGCCTCTTTTTTCTGGCCTGGATAACGACCCAAATAGCGCCCGGGTATAGTCTTTTTGCGAAGCCGCCGGCCGGCCCGCCAGGAACACACACCCACTTCCACGCACCTCGCTCGTAGGACAGACACCCAAGGCAAACGGCGTGGGGAGGAGTCTGTGCCAGATAACCAGAGTTGCTGCGTATTTATACCTGCACCTACACCCTTCACCATGAGCTCCTTTCAACCGTCCCAGCAGGTCTCGAGACAGGCCACCATGGATCCCAGGAACGAGATCAACCCGTTGATGGATCACTTCATCGGCGTCGATGTTGGCACCGGTAGTGCTAGAGCTTGCATCATCAACGATAAAGGCGATATCGTTGGGTTGGCATCCGAAAATATCGGTCTCTGGCAGCCCCAGCAAGGCTACTATGTAAGTAGTCTTTCTCGCCCGTTGTCACCTTATGCTTTGCCCATCATACCTATACCTGGTATCCTTGAGACTGATGTCCACTAGGAGCAATCGACTGCTGATATCTGGAGATGCATCTGCATGTGTGTCCAGCGAGTTATCAGCCAGCACAACATCAACCCCCTCTCCATCAAAGGCATCGGGTTTGATGCGACCTGCTCACTAGCTGTCTTCGCTCACGATACCGGCGAACCTATCTCTGTCACCGGGCCCAACTTCGATACCGAACGCAACGTTATCCTCTGGCTCGATCATCGCCCCGTGGAAGAGACCGAGAAGATCAATGCTACCGGCCACAACTTGCTCCGGTATGTCGGAGGCAAAATGTCCATCGAGATGGAGATTCCAAAGGCCCTCTGGCTCAAAAATAACATGCCAAAGGAGCTGTTTGATAGATGCAAGTTCTATGACCTGGCAGACGCACTCACTCATTTGGCCACTGGCAACGAAAAGAGAAGCTTCTGCAGTGTAGTCTGCAAACAGGGATATGTCCCTGTCGGCGTTGATGGAAGCATCAAGGGATGGCAACCTGACTTTTTAAATGCGATTGGCTTGGAGGATCTTGCTGCCGATAACTTCAAGAGGATGGGTGGCGTTAACGGAGAGGTATGACTGAACTCACCAAGCATATTCCTGCCGAAAATGAGTGGCTAACGCAGGGGTAACAGAACGGAGAATATTTGAGTGCTGGTGAGCTTGTTGGTGGACTTTGTGAATCCGCTGCTGCTGAACTTGGCCTTCCTGCTGGCATTGCAGTCGGTAGCGGTGTAATCGATGCATACGCAGGGTGGATTGGGACTGTTGGCGCCAAAGTCGACTTGGACTCTGATCTGTTGAGCTCTGATGCTGCTAACAACGACAGAACCCAGGCTTTCACTCGCCTGGCTGCCGTGGCTGGTACCTCCACTTGCCATTTGGCCATGTCCCCTAACCCGGTCTTTGTTCCTGGTGTCTGGGGTCCCTACCGTGATACCATAATGCCGGGTTTCTGGATGGCAGAAGGCGGGCAGTCGGCCACTGGCGAGCTGCTTAAACACGTTATCGAAACCCACCCAGCGTTCAATGAAGCTCTCTCGGTTGCGGAGTCCTACAACTCTAACATCTACGATTATCTGAATGAACGTCTAAGAGAAATGGCAGCCGAATCCAAGGCTCCCTCCATATCCTACCTTGGCCGTCACTTCTTCCTCTACGGTGACCTGTTTGGAAATAGATCCCCAATTGCCGACCCGCAAATGTCCGGTGCGGTCATTGGCCTGTCCAGCGATAAATCTGTCAATGGACTGTGCCTATACTATTATGGCACTCTGGAATCTATTGCACTGCAGACACGCCAGATCGTGGAGACAATGAACAAGGCTGGCCACAATATTACCTCGATATTTATGTCTGGCTCTCAATGCCAGAATGATATTTTAATGGGCCTCATAGCATCGGCCTGCTCAATGCCGGTTTTTGTCCCACGCTACGTCCACGCTGCCGTCTGCCATGGTGCCGCCATGCTCGGAGTCAAGGCCGCCAGCGCTGATAAAGATGGAAAGACTGAAGGCCTATGGGATATCATGGACCGAATGAGCAAGCCCGGTAAGGCGGTTTACCCGACCAAAGATGAGCACGAAAAGAAGCTGCTCGAGGTTAAGTATAAGGTTTTCCTGGAGCAATGCTATAAGCAACAAGAATACAGGTCGGATGTAGACAAGGCCGTTGTGGGATGGCATTCTTCCTAGAAGGAGAATTCTAATATGTCTAACCTGCCATATTCACGGTAGACGGCATCATTTCCTTTACCTTTTTACTGCTTGAGTATTATTATAGGCAGCAGTATAATGAAAATGAGATTTATCCCAAGTCAATTGTATAAGCCGCCATGTAGCCGTTTCAAGTAAGATCGTTCAATAGACGCGAACCCGTGAAAATGCATATTCTCGTTAATTGGAGTGGGATCCATAGAACGCGATAGAAATCCAAATGACGCTAGGAGCTACCACAAGCCGGCCAGAACGCCATAAAATAAAGCAACCATTCCCTTCATTCCGTTCCCCTAGAAGCCTTTTTCGTCCGCATGCGCCGCAGACGGATGCGCACTTGTCATTGAAAATGCCCCAATGCAATGCGAAATATAATCTCAACCCAGCAACCAAATCGGGGAATAAAGAGGACATGGAAGAAGCAGGAAAAC